>NW_024962274.1:12263046-12284497 GCF_019238085.1 Lagopus leucura
GGACTGTGTGCAGCCCAGCTTTGCTGCTTCCATGCCCAGCTCTCTAAGAACCTCTGCTTGAATTCATGTGAGGCTGCATGCACCCAAACCCCACAGCACTGCCTCCTGCAGAGCTCTGTATCCCAGGCTGCTCACCTCCTGCTTTTGGTCCTAGGAAAAGGCATCTTCTCCCCTCCTCCAGAACAAGCAGATCTCCAATTCCCTGGCCAGACAGATCCTTACCTCAGGGTTCATTAAGACTATCAAAAGTTAAGCAAATGAACCTCCTGGAGAAGCAAGAGATTACAGCCTCACTCAGTCTAAACGCACGCCGTTTTTTAAAGATCTGACTGCACAACACATGCAAGCACAACAGTTAAGTATTGTAATTCAAACATGTAATGAACATCACAAACTTGAAAAGGATCTGGGACAGCAGGGGAGCAGGTGGGAGCCCGAAGCAGGGAGAGGGCTCTGAGGGGCCAGAGCCGAGATCTGCAGGGAGTGGGGCTGTCCCTGCCAAAAGCACATGGCCAAGCCAGCAGGGCAGCACCAGAACTCAGATCACCTGGCAGAGACATTACATTATTTGTGTAACCCTTTCCTTCCCCATCCAGTCTCTCCGTATGGCTCCCATTAAGCCCTGAGTGCCCAGTCCCTCACTGCTGCAGACAGTTGCAGCAGCATCCTATAGTGCCCCAATTGCTCCCACATCATCTGGATTATTTTCCACTTCATTCTCTGCAAGGATGCCCAGACCAGTATTAAAGGGAGGACAGAAGGCTCAAGAGAAGCCCAGTGATAACCAAGCTGTGAGGTATTACTATAGGATGCCAGGCATTTCATTGATTAATGTGATTTTGGTATTGAATGTTGTCTTTAGCTTTTAAAGTTAAACCTGGTGTGGCACATCCATTCATACACACTCCTTCAGAGCAAAAGCTTAGAGGGTAAAACATGGAGATGCTGTGATTCTGCCCAAGTTCAGAACGAGCACCTGGGCTCTGATTTACCTGAGCGTGGCATGCAGGCTCTTGTTCATCACTGGCAAATATGCATAGCTAACAGTGGTGACTCGATTAGAAAGTAGTGTTTTGTAACTGAGAATTTGCTCTATTAAATAGTGTTATTGTGCTCTTTGTATCTGATGTAGTTTCCATGGAAATAAATAGGAGGCATTACTTCTGGAGCGTGCTATGTACAATATCAGGAAAGCCTTTTTCCTGTCACTGTATAGGAAACTAACACAATTTGACTGCAAAGCTTGCATCATGTTCCACACATTCCTCAGAGATTACTTCTCCCCTAAGCCTCTCTTCAAACAGGAAGCTTCACTTTTGGTTAATAGAGAAGCTGATGGGAGTTGACTAATGCTGTTAGCCATCTTCTGATCAGAATTGATTTGGCAGAAATTGAAATAATCTGTTATAAGAAAATGGAAGTACTTCTATAAAGATGTACTCCCAGATTGAATGAGCTCTCAGAAGTGGAAATGCATTGCTTTGCATGCCATCAGGGTGGTGACAAATGCCCAAAGCACTGAGAGGCATTTAGAAACAAACCCTCTCCAGTGACCTCCTGGGACATGGGACAGCAGAGCTCAGTTCCCCCAGTTCAGAATTCCTGAAGACATCCCAAAGATGGGATTTTGCTCAGTCCCCAGTGTATTTTGCACAAATACAGCGACAGCAGTCCTGACTGCATGCAAGCTTCTTTAAACACTGTGCTGGCATCTCTTACCCAGAGCCAGACTGCCCAGTAGGGGGGCAGAGCAGAGGTTCTATGGCCCAGCCACAAGGAATGCACCAACTTCTACTACATGTTTTACATAAAACACAGCTAAATATAGTTTAAAAGGAACTGGCCTGCTGGCCCATCTCAGGCTCTCACAAATGAGTTTCTTCTGGCAGGTATCAGCTCTGCTTCACCCTGGCTAGCAGGTCTGGATGAACACGTTTCCATCTCTTGTATACCCACACCAAAACTAAATGACACCCATCAACGTGACATGTTACCTGCCAATGCTGTTGGACACTTACCAATCACAGGCTTGTCTGGAAGCAGAGTAAGACATAAGAACAGAGCAATGCAGCACTTCTCTAAGTTAATGTGGAAAGCAACCACATGAGGAGCCTTACCTGTGCCAAGGAGGTTCCACTTCCTTTCTTCAGCTCTGAGAAGTTCTCGCTCAGTTTTCCACCCTTGCTGCTCGAGTTGCATTTATAGCACATCCACCGCATCACATCTTTGCTTACTGCCCCACACTCCTTACTGAGCAGGCACAGGGAATGGTATAAGTGGCCACAGCTGTGAAGGTGAGAAGGTAAATCTTTTGTGAAGTGCTTGAAAGCACGGTACTGCAGCCTGACGGCATTGTGCTTTGAAGAGGAAAGCTATGGCCAATGAAAACCAAGGCTGCTTACTGGTAACCTCGTATCAGCAGTGTGCATGCTCACTTCATACCTGCACACTGCCCTGCAGGACCTCTAGACTCATAAAAACAGCAGCAGGTGCCCACTTGTTGATGCAGCTGCAGATCTCAGCACTAAGGTAATAACCATCCTACCTTTCACAGCCACCTGGCCACGGACAGGAGTATCAGTGATACCAGGCACAGTCAGGGATGCAATTGATCTGAGGTGAACAAATAAAACCACTGCTTGTGACCCAGTGGACACCTGTAGGCCCAGCCCTCCCCAGCACAAAGCACTTTATTTGAGATGGAACAAGCAGTACATCAGCTAGCAGCAAAACACTTCATTTTACACCCCTCCTTTTACCTGCTGCAGCCAGTTTCCAGACCATTTATGTTTTATGAAGCTCTCTGTAAAGTGTTCCTGCCGTAGTTCAGTAAGGGCACACAGGCAGTTATGGATATCGACTATGACTGTGCTGCCTGCATACAGCAGGGAATCACCTTCTGCTAATACAAGCACTGCCAGGTTAAATGACAGGGGAGTCCACAGCTTACTGCTCTCCCAAAACTGCAAGGGGATTCCTTTCAGCTGAGGCAGAGCTGGCTGCATGCAAGGAAGGCTGGCTGAGCAGTCTGACTGCCAGCCCATGTACAGTGCATGGGATGTGCTCACAGGAATACTTCTGTGGTTTTATTTTTTAAGCTAATATCAACATCTCGCCCGTGACTTTATCCCTTCACTTTACCTGAAAACAATGATTTCATCAGTGCTTTCTTGCCTCCTTTTGTACTGCTGTAGACAAATGCAGCAATAATCCTGCTTTGGGGTAAGCCCTCTAGTGACAGAAGCTCTTAGGTTACACAGGGACCAGTGGAGATCGTGGTTTAGAAGGTTTGTGGTCGTCTCTAAAAGAGTCTGCATGGAACACAATATATAGAGGTCATTTTGTCATCTCCTTAGAGCAGAAGCTCCATAGCCTTCAATTCTTCACAACGAGCAGCTTACTGGATTGCTAAGAACAAAACCAGCCACACAAATTGCTTCTCCTCACATGTTCTGCAGCTGCTGCCTTCAGAACACTTAGCCTTTTATCACATGTTAATGGAGACAATACCTCTTCACTCTTAAATGGATAGATAAGTGCTTCATTGATTTTCGTCCAAGAGAGTTAAAAGATGTGGGAGAACAGGCTCAGCTTGTCATCTTCCCTACCAGACTTCTCTTTTTCCTCTTTACCTGGTAAATCACTGCATAAATCCCTATTTTTTGTTAGAAATGCACAGATAAAAATCAAAGCAGAAAGCCAGTGCTGCCCAGGGCAGATCCCCCTGAAGAACACAACAGACCACCTCTCTTTATCTGCAGTTCCCTACAGTAAAGCTATTTCCCATCTTACAGACTAATTTAAAAGGCACTTTGAATCCCTAACTGCAGGATAAGCTGGAGAAAACACGGGTGTTGGTGCTTCCAGTACATTTAACACAGAATTCAACTACAGAAACGTTCACATCACCACGGATCTGTCAGTCCCTTCATTTGCAACCTGTTTGTGAGCCACACAGACTCATTCCCCTTCCCCAGATCACACAAACACAAATCGCTCGCATGGCCATTTACTTTGCTCTGCAGAGAAAAACAGCAAATGAGAGAGCAGTGAGCTGGATAGCTACAAGTAATCCCTGCACACAGCAGTGGATAGAGCAGAAACACATGCAACTTACTTGTTCATAGTTAAATGTGTCCAGCATTCCCAAGACGAGACCTTGAATTTCTCCAAGTTTCCCTTTTCCATAAACTGGATCCTGTGTGAAAAAAACCAAACACTGTAGGACACCATCATCTATTCTGATTTTTTTGGTGTTTTTTTTGTTTTTTTTTTTTCATTTTTTCCTTCTTTTTCCCTCCCTTCCAGACTGGTATTGCACAGGGCAGTTATGATCCTGTATTTGCAGACGCGGTATGTGCACAAGGGAAGCAGAAATGATCAGATGTACTGAGGGGAAAACTGGTGATTAGCAAAACGGAGTAGATGACAACATCCATATTAATGACTGTATGAGTCCAAATGTTTTTGAAGTGACCTTGGAAGCTCCAGGAGCTGCGGGAGGTGGTTGGAGGATGCAAACCAGCAGGAAACACCCTGCAGCAACAGAGCAGGCAAAATAGCACTGAAGTCAAGCCACAACACCCAGAGATCACCGCAGCAGCTCCAATGTCTGCCAGGCAACCTGACTACAGCCTTCCCAAGAACCATGATGGGCAGCAATGCCAAAGTGCAGGTGTCAAGAAAACTAGCACTGAGTCATTTCAGTCGAGTCAAACCCAGCTGCAGCTGACAAACACACAGGAGCTGCAGAGGCTCCTTGCCACTAGGTGAGTGGCACAGCCTCAAACAACACGGCGTTTTCCTTCTGCATGCATAATTCACAAGCAACAGCATTGAAAATGCACTGCACTGAGTCACCGCATGAATTATAGACAGCAGCAGGGCTTGCACGACTTCCATCAGCACCTATGAGATCTACAACACAGAGAACGTTGGGTTTGGATTCACCAGATACTTCTGTGGCCAAGGAAAGCCAAAGAAGTAATTCCAATTGCTCAGACAGAACCATTTACACACGGCAGATTAGTGCAAGTAAACACTTTGAAAGCATCTTGTTTCTTGTCTTTATTGAGGAAAAGTAGGAGGAGGAAGATGTGACAGAAACAAGCAAGGAACAGAAGAGCCACCCACAGATCTGCAGAGGAGGAAGGTGAGGTGAGGGTCACCTCCCAGTTGCTCAGTCTTTCTCCAGGCTCAGTAACATCTAAACCAGTAGCAGGTAGGAAGAGAATTGTCTTTTTCCCCAAAGAGGGCCACGTGGTCCAGCAGAACCTTACACCGGACACGGCAGCAGTGTGCAAGCAGCTCCAGCACATTTCCTGCTGCCAGCCATTAAAGCCATGGCTGCACAGGGCTGGGCTGCCTACCTGCCTCAGGAATAACATCTGGAGCTGTAATTTCACATTCCTAGCAAGTTATAAAGCCGTCTTCCAATCAGCTGGGTTCAGCTCCCACGGAATTTATAGTCACAAGAGCCTTCAATTACTTTTATGAAAGAATATGTTTCATTAATTCCACCTTGTAAGTTTTGTCTCCATCTGGGATTTATGCGTGCTCCACATACACAGCACGGGATTGCCCATCACTAGAAATCAGTTGTGCCAAATGAGGAACAAATTACAGCTGCTTTTTCCAGGCTGGGCATTTCCATGGGGACCAGGGAGCACTCAGCATGGCAAACTGGAGCCAACCCAACTGCCTGCCTAGTGTCAGCAGCACCAGCAGGTCAGGGAGAGCTGGTGAGTCCTGAGCTGCAAACCAGAGCTGCCCTTCTTGTTTGAGGCAACAGCTGCTTGTATTTGCAGAACGTTCCTATGGATTAGAGCTCTATAAGGGAATTAACTCAACCTTTCAGACCTCTTCAGACGGCGTCCACACTCCTTAATGACACGACACCTCAAGAGCATCCCTCTAATATCGTTCCTAATATGGTTATTACAGACTGTTTAATAAATCATTTTTGTTAAGGACGAAAAAGAACATAAATATATTAATCATTATTCTGCATGACTTCAGTAATACAAAGCTGAGTCGGTGTGCTCTCACAGGAGATGCAGGGAATCCACAGCCACAGAGCTGCTGACAGCCCATCGCAAGGTGCCCTTTACCACTGAGTGTTGGTTGCAAAGTTAACATTTGCCAAAGGTATAATCTCTAAGCAGTTAAGCCCAGAAAAGGGAGAAAAACAGTCCACAAAAACTGGAATACTTAAATTCCTTTTCGGAAAAGGGAAGATGATCTACCTCTATTCATTGATGTCATTCACCTTATAAAAAAAGAAAGCAATGGTTAATTCCTGGGCAGTTGTTCTACCTCACAGGCAGCAGATCCAGCACATCCATGCACTGCCACAAAGACCCAACCTCCACTAAAGCAGCATCTGAAGGCATCTGCAGACTTCCCAAACAGCCCCTGTCCTTCCTCCCACGTGCCACAGAAATACCCTGAGGGTATCAGAAAGGCTGCCTGCTCCTCAGGGCCCAGAAGAGCTCATTTAAGAATATATTCATGGTCACAAAGTGGCACTGAAATGACATTTGCAAGGAGTCCCTACACACTGCTGAGCCAAGACAGCACTGCTTGGCACTAGGTTTTAGAAGTTTAGGTGGATTCAAAGAGCCACTAGAGAGCTCTGCAAAAGAAACACACACCCAGGGCTAATAAAAGAGAGAAGCTCTAGTTCAGAAAGCTGCTTAGAGGATGGGTGCCATGTTGTAAATCTCCCCTGCCGTGCATTGAAACGGCATTCCCAGGCAATCCAAAGAAGCAGATGACAGACCACACTGCACAGGAAGGCAAAAAGTCCAGTGCAGTGTAACAGGGAAAGTCTCCTTCATAATCCCAATCAAGTGTTCAAAGCCTCTGAACATTAGGGCTGTGTACCCAAGTCACAGCCACACCGTAGGACATGGAAACATCATCATTACAGACACATCTTTTAAACCTACACTCCCAACCAAGGAAATCACAATGCACAGCATTCTGGCCCATAACCTAAAGAAGATTAAGGGAATTCCGAGGCAAAAATCTACCTTAAAACAGCCAGCAACTTCTAAAGGATATGATTAGACTGTCCAAAACAAAGCTTCAACTATCAGAGGAATCTCAGAGGCGCAGTGAGGATGGGACAGCTGACACCTTTGCTGCCTACAAATGATCATGGTTGTACTCACACATCTTAGGTGCTTGCAAATTAGCCATCGAGTGAATGAAATCTATGAAAGAATGAGTATTTCGAGGCAAAATCAACTTATTTAGCTATCTAATAAAGCAGTACCATGCTCCCTTCCATAGAATCTTCTACTGAGTTTCACATCATTTTCCCCACGCTGCTTTTGAGCTACAAGGTACCCTTCACTACTACTATTCTGTGAAGTTATTATGCTAATAAACGTGATCAGGAGTCCCCTCTATTTGAATGCATGTATGAGAAGTCAACATCTCTCCCCATCTTTTGTTCTAGCTCCACAAAAATGCATGCCTGATTAACCTGTTTTGTCAGACTGAATTTGTAAGGATGACCAGGAAAACAGAATGAACCGGAACAGTTTTTCCCCATACTTCCAACTCCAGTGACCAGAGGTGCACATGTTGCTCTAAATAACCCCTGGACATTGCTATCCCCAGCAGAAGTACATCTCAGGAAGCATCTTAGGCACTGTTATCCTTTGCAACAGTGCCTCCACTTTTATGAGGGTGGGTAGTGATAGGACAAGGGGGAATGGTGTTAAACTGAGACAGGAGAGGTTTAGGGTGGAGATTAGGAGGAAGTTTTTCAGCCAGAGGTTGGTGAGGCACTGGAACAGGTTGCCCAAGGAGGCTGTGGATGCCCCATCCCTGCAGGCATTCAAGGCCAGGCTGGATGTGGCTCTGGGCAGCCTGGGCTGCTGGTTGGTGACCTGCACACAGCAGGGGGTTGGAAGCAGATGAGCACTGTGCTCCTTTGCAACCCAGGCCATTCTAGGATTCTCCACACCAACCATTTCACTGTACAGCTGAAATGTACTTCATTCTTTTGTCGCCTCCAGGACACAAATGCCAGTTTTTATTGAGGCTGTAATACAGAATTTTCTTACTAAAAGAGAGACTCTAAAAACAAAAAAGGGCAAGAAATATTCGAGGGTTGCACAAGGGTTTCTAAGTCTTGCAATGGGATCCTCCTCCAAGGAGTAACACCTCCCTGCTGCGTTACCTTCACACTGGTCACTGCTTTGCCTTTCTCTCCATTCTGGTTATTCTCAGTACCACCCAAGAAAGCCTCCCTGCCAACCTCCAACCTCTTCATTCACAGCTTCTGGATCATTTCCTGCCTATATTAAACATCAAATAACACTCCACAGGAAACTGTACCTAATGTTCTAGTAAAACCAAATGAAATGTTATTAAAGAAACATTCAGTTTGCTTGATGCTTTCCACCTTTGATAAAACCGTATTTTATTTGATCACAGCTTTCTATCCACCCTTTTACAACATCTTTCAATGTCATTAATTACGACCTTCTCCAAAATCCAAGACTGTACCTAATATTCAAGATCAAACTAAAGGTTGCTACAGGTATGCACTCACCCTGTGAAGTCTGCAGCTTTTCCACTTCTTTCTCTATCTGTGATAGAAACTGAAGAATAATTCAACACCTTCCAACTTCCTCCTCTTTCCTTCCTCCACTGAGCGATTCAACACAAATCTGCTTATGATCATTCAACCCAATATATCTGCAATCATCAATTCAGAGAGATGTCTGCTGCCACAAAAAAAACCCAAAACATATATCCCTAAAATTGTACTGTACCATCAGTTAACAGGGCCCAGTCTTGATCTCTCTCCTCTTCAAAGCCCACGAACTTTGATTTAGTGTTTTCATAACCATCTACCCCAGCACTTCAGCAAAACAACTTTCAACAAACGTAGTTCTGAGCAGTTAACAGTGGCTGGAGCAGCCTCCAGAACTGCCAGTTTCAGTCTCAAAGTAATTACAACCTTCGAGATATTATTTCTTTTGGTTTGCAGAAATTACCTCAGTTGTCTTCACACAAGTCTATGTGTTCCCACATCTCCTGAGACTGCCAAGCCCTCCAGGTCACGCTACCAAGTTTATGACTCTCACCAACTGAATGTTTACTGGAATACTTTGAATCAGACAATCAGATAACCTGACAGAAACTGCTACCACATCGGGAATATGTTCAGCTCTTCCCCATAACTGAATGGCACAGCTTGGTAAAAGTTTGTTTGTTATGTTTTTCCCCTCAGAAACTCACCTGTAGAATTCTCTGCAGGATTGAAGGAAGAGCAATAAACGCAGCCATGTTGTTCAGCACTTGCATCGTCAAACTCTTCAAGGCTGAAACACCATGCATGAAAAGTCGCCAACACTCATTAGGATTCAAGGAGTAAAGAGGTGCATCTTTCAGATTAAGAGTTTCACTTCAGTTCATCTTTTCTAATATGAAAACAGTTCTATCACTTTTTACCTTGCACACATTTTGCACTGAGCATTTCAAAAGTATCAGCATCTCATGTCTCCCCTCCTGCTTCCTACATACAGTAAGCTTTCAGATCTTCAGCCTTTCTTTGCAATACTGCCCTTGTTCATCCTGCATCAACCTGCATCCCTTTTTCATGTTGTAATCCCACTGACTCTAACATTTCCTAGCATTAGCATTTGCACAAAACATTTTTTCCCTCTTCACCCCCCAATTCCCTACAGTATGAGCCAATACCTGATACGTGTGGACAACAGCAATTCAGCTTCTTGGTGGGGATAATTAGATTTTCAAGCCTACTCAGAGCCAAGAAAGCTTTTGTGTGCACTGTTTTTCATAGAGACCATCTCAACAGAGCCAACTGAGTACAGGAGGCTGTGCTAGGATCCCTCTTCCACCCAGGGCTAAAAACAAGAAGTACCCAACAGCTGCAGCCTCCCCATATGATCTTGCTGAGCTTAGTGCTACAGCCACTACAAGCTACATCAACTGCAAGAGCAGCAAGAGCAGGAAGTGAATATCAGAATTACTTTTCATCTATTCAATCAGCAGAGGAGGAAAGACAGCACACAGATTTGGGGTCACAAAAAGTCAAAGTACTTACATTCAGCATATCGGTACTGTGAAGAGCCAGACAATTTCTGTGGGGACATCATAGCCTCCAGCAGGGGAAACCAGAGGGCCTAAAAGAATTGAATGCAAGAAAAAAAACAGTAAGAACACAGCAAAAATGAGGTGTGACCAGTATCACAGCCCACTTCCATATTATGAGAAACAGAATTACATTTCTCAGGTTATGTCTGCAGAGGAACAGAAGAGAAATGCATTAAAGTCATCACAAAGTACTCAAGAAAAGCAGTCCAGGTCGCTCCTGTCTTAGACCAAGATACTGTTTGACTGAGATCTGAGCACAGAACACCTCTGGTTCCTGTTGTTCCTTCTTTCCCTTTCTCACTGTTCCTTTCCTGGAATTGTGATAACATAACATAATCTACTTTTACTCCCTGCTTGACTTCCAGACATGCCATTTCTTCAGACACAGCATTCTCAGTTTTGAATTTGGTTACCTATGTTAAGCACTCTATTAGAAATAAAAATAGGTTCTGTGTCAGTGACATCAGCAAAATGAAAACACAGCCTAATTCTCTCTGCAAGAGCTGAGGCAAGCTGTACCGTCTCCAGCCCTTAAAGATCATTAAAGAGACTTTAATGTCAGAATTTGTGAAGTATTCAGAGCAGCAGAATTCCACAGCCACAGTGCAGGTAACATCAGCAGCTTTCTGCCACCATGAAGATGGCTCCAACCTAAGCATGCCAGTGCCTTCATGTGGTGTTACAAAAGCCATGATGTTTTGCTTTCTTCAGAGACTGATTAACATCCAACTAGAATTTCAACTGCAGCTAAAAATGGAAGAAGGATATGGTCTAATCTACTTCTCCGTTGCTGGTATGTGCTTTATTTTCTGCTTCACCCTTACAAGTGAACATTTCTCTTGTGGGTTTAAAACCTGAGCAACAAGAAGACGAGGCAGAGCTAAACAACGGCTGCTTGAGACGTGCCAGTATGGAATAGATGGGGAAAGGAAGGAGACATGAAGATAATGCCCCTGGAAATGCAGTGATGTGGTTTTTATTTCCTTACCTCTCGCTGTTGCTGGTTTAGGTTGTGTGAATTCCTCTGGCAAAGGGCAATAGTTTTCATTAGGGTATCTTCAATGCTTTCGAGCAAGGGGAGTTCTGCTGAACCTAAGTGTGGGGTGAAAAATAGATTGCCTTTACAGAAATGATGAGGTATGTTAACTCCAGTCATTCTGCAAAATAAATTCCTGCTGTTCTACTAAAAGCTGCTCCCTACTGTGAACTACTGCATTATAAAGACAGGTCCTGATTTTCTGCACTTCAATAGATGCCCTATGTATTGTAGCAGTTAAGACTTCCCAGATAATCAAATATGGAAGATTCAGCTGTAGTTCAGGACACAAGCAAGTAACAAATACGAGTTCTGCATTTGATTAGGTGCACCCTTGAATCCTGGGGCTAGTGAAAGCACTCATCTTTTGTAGGCAGAACATTCTTACTTCCATGAGAAGGGGTCTTTTTTGTTTTGTTTTGTTTTTAAGAAGTTTCTTCTATATTCAACATCATCACTGTTCATAGCTAACGACTGGTAAGGCTCAGTAATGAGTCTGAATGGATTGTAACAAGGAAAACATTTCTGGTAAGGCACTAAGAGTAACAGCTGCAATCAGGAGTTAACAGAACAACTGAGCAGACACAATAAAACCCATTGGTTGTTTACAAGTCTCAAAGTGATCAAAGTAACAGATGAAGGAAGCGAAATCAGAATAACTGCCACAGCCAGATGATGAAAAGTTAAGAAAATGTCACCACAGTATCCAAAAACCTGAAAGAGGACCTCATTGTGCCACTTGTCAGACATGCATTTTGTATTTTTTACATTCATCCATTTTTAAGAGAAAGTGGAATTTAAGTTGGTAACTTACCTCCATCATCCTGTGTAAGCATCAGCAACTTGCTCTGCAATCGCTGAAACAAAAGAGATCTCAGAACAGTAAGCTTGCAGAATGTTGATGGAAGTGTCTTTAAAAAAGATATGGCTACTAGGGCTTGCTTTTATTTTCCACCCCAATACAACTAGCACTGTATACATTTCTTTCTAAATATTGAAAGGAAAATAGAAGCTAGAATATTATTTTTGATTAAGAAAACCAAATTTCAGTATCTATTATCCATTCAGTGTTCGAAGACAGCCTTTCACAGTAAGCTGGAAAAGCACAGTGATCTGCTGAGCCTGCACACAACTCAATGTGCTGTTTTTTGACATAAGATAAACTCTTACATGGACTGCAGTCCATTGGGAAGCAACAGAAGTATCAAATCTTAACACAGGACATCACACTGATGGCAAAACTGGCAAAACTGTGACACTCAGGATTTCAGGCAGAAATGACCACATTCAGAATTCCAGAGTACTGTACCTCGAGCATAACCAGAAAGGCACCATGGATATCTCCCTTCTTCTCCAGTAAATATGAGGAAGCTTCATGGAGCTGATATTTCTGGGTTATCTAAGTTAAAAATAAACAAACAAATAAAAAGTGAACATCTATCTTAAGATATCTGCCAGAGTCTGTTTGCTCCCCAAAAGGACAGCTGCATGTTCAGAGCGGATGTGTCTGCACAGGCACATCAGCCAGGCTGAGCACCAGCAGGACCCTGCCCCCCTCCCCTGCTTACACAGCCTCGTTCCGAAGCTGCATTATATTGCCACCATCAGCATTACATCTTTAAATTTATCAAATCCACATCAAGGACAGATACGTCAAAATTTTCATATGGGAAGACATAGTCACTGTCCAGCACTAGTCAAATTTTGGCAGCACTGCTACCCAAAAACCCTGGCTTGTATTATTTCAGATACCTTCAATGCATTAGCCAGAATTAAGACAGACCATCTGTATTCTGCAGTTACTCAGAAGATACACTATCAGCCTTTCTATAAGCCCTGAGACTAAACTCAAGATCACTATGTTAAATACAGCTAACAGTGCTGCAGTTTAGCAGCTTGAGGGGCCAAATACTGAAGAACTGATCGAACACTTTGGTAGGAGCTGATGTGAATGCTTCCCCCAGTCCCTGTGTCCTTATAATGTGTCTTTTCTACCTGGATGGTTTCCTCCAGCCTGCAGTACTCCAGGACTTTCAGTGTCTCCAGAACGTGGTCAGGGCTGTGCTGACACAGCAGCTCGATGAACTGCTCCGTGATGTGGGGTGGTAGGTGCAGGAGGTCTTGGTTGATGCCTTCTCTGGAATATAAAAAGCACAGCTCAAAAGTTTGGCTGGAAAGAAGAGCTTCTAATTCAATTGTGTGTTGCCTTTTATGCTTAATACAGAAGTAAAAAATTTGGCTGTAAGAGCAAAATTACACCCTCTCTGCTAGTTCCTCTAGTAGAGTCTGTTAGGAGGCATTCCATTTGTTCCACAACATATTCTACCAGTGCCTCAGCATACATCGAACTATTAAAGATCCCTGAGAAAAAAGGTTCCAGCACAGATACCTCTTCAGCAACTCAATGGCAAAGACATGCAAAAAACCACCTAATTTATTTGATTAGCTTTATGGTCTGAGCTGTTTTCAGATGCTGACTATGTGTCCGTCCTGTAGAGCTCCCCCAAGCACGCTTGAAGAAATACTGCCTTTTGCTTATTGTTACTGAAGCTGTTCTTTGATCCACATTATTGCTTTTTAATGCATCTTCCACTGGAATATGGCCTCTCTACTTCACTGAGAAATGTATTCATGCTTCTGTTAGGGAAACATCCTCACTTTTATTCAGTATTTCTTGTGAAACTGAACAGAAACTGCCCTTGCAGAGTCCATAACTACACACTGGTTGATCAGTGCCGGGTCATTAGCAGAGCAAGCATCCACCTGTAGAAGTGTGAACACTCCCTGCATATTGCTCAGGACTGAGCCAAAGGCTGCCTCTGCTCTCAAGGGTTTTGCAATCAGCTGCCGCACAGAACTGTATTAAACAGGAACTAAAAATATCTGCCTCATTTCCCAGCGTGAGATCTGCTTAATCAACACATGCAGGTGGAGTCCCCACTCACTGCTGTGTTTCCTGTCCTTGCTGTCTCCCTGATCTCCTGCCACGATGGCCAGGCCAGCAATGCAGACCCCACACTGCTGTGGGTAACTCTGCCTGCCCCAAGCCGCTCAGAAAGCCAGACTGCAGTTTTCCTTTTGACTGCAGCCCAGGTAACTTCCACAAGCAAAACTCAGATCCCAGTTAAGCTCTCTCTGAAAGGAACTTCTCCAAAACCCTTCCAGCAGCAGCAGTGCTTCATGCAATGAACATTTCCCAATCCCTTGGCTTACGAAGCAAACTTATAATGTGGGGAAAATAGAGCAAAACTGTCCAGTTCCCACAGCTGTCCCTGCATCCTGAGTGTTCTTTACTCATCTTGTTTTTAAAGAGCAACATGAAACCAGAGATTTCCAAACTGGGATGACATTGATGATCCTCCTTAGAGGCAGACAGAGCACCTATGTACAGCCTTTCAAAATGAACAGCAGCTCCCCACCACTGCAGATTAAATCTCCTGTAGCAGATCTCAGAGTGACTACACAGAGGAACAGCAGAAGCTGATCCTGTCTAGGCAACAAGGCTCTCAGGCCTGTTCTGAAGCTCCCTCTGAGAAAGAAAACAGATCATGGTATGCATTTAAGTTTTTGTTACCCTTCTGACCAGGAATTCATAATGACTGATGTGCCAATCCTATAGCTGTGTGATGGGAGAAGTAGAACATAGCACGTGACCCTGTTGCTTCCTGGGAGCTATGAGGATTCCCATCAGCCAAGAAAGACCAGGAGAACACTGCCTCCAGCAAGCCAAAAGAAGCCTTGTGGCAACTGCAACATCAACTGCTTGATTAGAAATCATATTGGTCTAGAAAGGAAAGAGGCTGTCCAAAATATGGACACAACTGTGCAAAACTTGGTATCCAAGCTGTAGCATTCCAACAAGTGTTCCACTCCTCTTTTCTACTAGACTGAGGGAAAGAAATGAAAAAAAAAGCTCTTGTCTAAAGCAATTTCTGTCTGCAAAAATGGAAAAATGGCAAGCCACACATTTTTAGTATGAGAACAAAATTATAGTATGGAAATAACTCTGACACCTAGTATTTGTAACTTAATGAGCAAGCCAATCTTTTCCTTAACCATTTCACTTGAGAAATCCAGACGAGCAGTGAGGGAACAGATTTTGGTAATGTTAAAAACCAAGCTGCTGTGCTGAGCCTCGCAGGTCTTGCCCAGCCCAACACAATCAGGTTCTCCTTCAATGCCCCCATGGAAAACAGCTCCCCAGCCACACTCTGCGTGCTCCTTTCTAAAAGGAAGAGACCACCACCAATTCCTCACAAAACATGGCACAGCTGAGCCTTGTAGACCTGTGGTTAGCTGTCAGCCAGGAAAGCCTCTGTTATACCCTGCAAGTTTTGCTATCTGTTGATACATTTACAGACCCAGAACAGAGTTGCTAAATACATGTTAGTACAATGTATGACTTTGTATTGCAAACAGACATGCTTCATTGCTTTTTTTTTTTTTTTTTAAAGAGTTTAAAGTGGAAACTGGCAATGGCTGTGATTAATGAACTGAATAACATGCACTACTTTCTCCATTTTCTGTGGCTGCTTATATGACACGAGCATAAGGACATTTAGTTTTAATTTCCCTGAGCAATTCCTGTTAACCCTGCTTTCTCCCTTCCCCCTCCCAGCTCCTTCAAAATAAATCTCCAGCTAAATTAAATGGGCCAAATTAATCCCTACTGCAATTCCACCAACTCAGTACCGTTACAGCAGCGTGACGCGCCTTGTCCCCTGTACCATCAAGCTATAGTTTGTTTCTGAGACAATCCAAGCTTCTTTGATTCTCTATTTTAATACAAATATTGCTTAGAAGAAGCATATAAATACATAGACTGACTGAAAGGAGACAGATGCTGTGACAAGAACCAAGTCACTACTGAAGGTATCAGTACCCTACAAAGTATGGCTATATCTACAGATCGGGTCCTGCACAGTCAGGTTTCCTCCTCCCCCCTTGGGGTACAGGTCAGCTCTCTTTGTCTTAGAAGCAGACAACCTCAGAGCACTGAGAAATAACACATAAAACCTTGAATGCGACTGAAGAGATAAGAAAAAGAAGGAAAAAAAGGGCCCCTCCAGTAATCTAGCATCTCTGTTTCTTACTGGCAACATAGCTCAATAACAGCAGCTTAAACATTGAGAACTCCCTCTTTAAGGTCAGTTACAGTCACACATGAATTCACAGTATTTAATTCTGTTTTTTTTTTTTGTGCAACTTTCCCACTTCTGCTTATTGAGTAACCTGACAACTGCATCACAGGCACTACGGGGCCATCTCCATCACTTGGGATGCAGAACATCACACTGCAGTAGAGAATTAGAGGAGTCTAAAGCACAGGTGGAAGAAGAATACTGACAAATTCTGCTATGATGCGATGGTACAGTGAGACAGGTCACAGGGCCTGAGGCTGTCTGCTGAGTCTTTTGAGTCCTGGGGGGGGAAAATCTTTTGGAAGATCAAATACAGAAAGTTGCTTCCTACCAAACTGGCTTGATTGTTGATTCTTATTAGAATAGGTAGAACTACAGGAAAGATGGATGTATTTAGCTCTGCGATAAACTAGATACATTTATCATTTGGGGATCATGCAGAAGGTGACAAGACAATTTAACTACTGCCTGCACTGGGCCTTGCTTGCTGCAAGTGGTATCACAGCACAACCAACCCAAGCTGATGCTCACTATCCCGGTTAGCATCCAGCTGGGTACCTCCTCTGCTTAATTTTGTTGTTGTTTAATCTAAACCATTCTGTTTGTCTCCTATAAAACCCAAATAAAATATTTCTCAGCAAACAGATTACTTTTTTTTTTTTTTTTTTTTGACTCTGAAGAACCACACAAGGTATGGGAGTTCATCCCTTCCATACAAAGACAATGGTAGAACTTAAGGAAAATCCAAACTCATCATCTAAAACACGCATCTGTACTCCAACATCGACACTGTACCTAATATCTAAATACATTACCTTTTCCAACTCCTCCTCTTCATAAAGCATAATTAATTTGTAGCTAATTGACAAAGTGGGATCTCTCCTTTAATAGCATTAACAATTGCTATTGGATACGTGCATAGATAAATGTCTTACAAAATAAATGTATAACATCGAGGTCTTGAAGCATTTGAAACTGATTCAACAAGAACGCTCAGTGCTGAAATGCTGAAAGAGCAGGAGCAGATGGAACAAGTAACTAGTTAAAAGCTTTCAGTGAGACGTGGCAGGAATTCTGAGATGATAGAAATGCAAACTGTCAATAGATCAAAACATTTCTGCGTACGTAAAATCTGGGCAGCTTGGACAAGCAATCAAACCAGCGGGTGCCTGAGAACAGAAATGTCAGCTCAGTCACAGGGGAACCATTTCACAGGCTTCCCAAAGAAACTGTTAGGGCAATGCCTACCCCCCCCCAACGTGGGGGAGATATTACATTGCATTTATTGGAACCCACGTTGCTTCCCAGTTAGGAAGGCAGGCGTGGGCTCTGCTTTAAGATCATCCCTAGAGCACTTATTTCTGTGCTACCCTTCTCACCTTTGGGCAGTCTGAAGAGCAAATCACCTTTTCTAAGCCCCCAGACTGGGTGTAGACTGTATACTGACACACTGTGCCAAATAAAAATGTTTTAAACCACGTAGTTTGTAAAAGGTCAGATTTGCTTACGTACCTCGGATCAAGCAGACTCCTTAGAAATTGGAAGAGTAAGAACTGGTCCTGTACAACAGGAGGAGACAGAGTATTATTACTTCAAGTAATAACTTGAAGTACTTGACATTACTTTATAGCTAAAAAGTAGTGATTCCTGAACTACTTTCATGATTCATGGTTGGTGCCTTTAGACATTTGCCTTGAGTAACTCTTCAAAAATATTTGCTGACCTGTGAACACAAGCCATACTGCATTCAGAACTGGAAACTGCATTATCAAGTGATGCAAACAGCAACACAGAGATCATAAGTTTTTACGGTCAGAACTTCACAAGCAGGTGCAGTAATCCATCTGAAGTAATTCCTGCAGCAAAGTACCTACCAAGCTATTTTTTCCCCATTTATGACACAGCACCAACTAGCCATTACTCCCAGCCATCATTTCTTACAAGAACAGCAACCTCACTGTGAACAAGTGCCAACATTAATGAGTTTTGACACTGTACCTGAAGGTTTGCAATGATGCTCTCAATCTGCTCAGTGAAGTGGATGGCCACCAAGTCAGCTGCTTTACATGGGCTGAGTAGCAATAACTCCTTTGGAGTGGGAAACAGTAAAAATCATTACCTTTATAGATAATGTAATTATGCAGCATCACCAAGATCATTCATACTGTAACAGCATCTTTCTCTAGATGAAAGCTGAAAGCTGTAAAATAACGAGTACTATCACACAAAAAATGGTTATGAAAGAAAACTAGAAGGGTGGCATGTAAAAGCCATCTCAGCTCTCGCTTGAGGAAATGATTTCATCAAGTTTTTTGAAAGCTGTGCTTTACTTCATGCCAAGAAGACCAGCTAGTACCAGCTGGGAAGAGTTCCAGCAACAGAAAGGAAACAAAGCCATCAGTTGACTCTAGGACATTTCTTAGTGTTTAAGGGGCTTGAACTGAAATCAGAAGTTTAACTGCAGACTTCCCATAACTTAATTCCTCTGATATCTGTTCAGACACAGAAAAAAAATGTAAAATTTCTTTATGGAGTAATAAGAAAAAAAATCTTTAAGATGCTTGTGGGTTTGCCTCCTGCCAAGCCTGACCCAAAAGTCTTCCTATAATACCAGTTTACACCACACAGAACATGAGTTTTCACTCCCAATGCTTCCATATGAGAAGCAACTGCTTCCAACCACTATTGGGTACTTGACAAAAAATCCTGCTAAGCCTACAAATAAACAAAAACAATTGGAAATGTGATAAAGAAATAAAACATCCATAAGCATATATTTTGAAGAAAAAAAAACCCTGAAGTTACTCATCAGTAGCTTGGTCTCCAGACAGACATAGCAGCCGGCATTCACTGAGTTTGGGGGCAGCAGACCACAATAAAGAGAGGAAAGCAAGTTATAATGGTGTTACTACTCTTCCAGACTGGAGGATTAAACCTAGCACATCATAGAAACAGCATTATGTGAGGCTTTCACCACAAAATCTGTCTTCTGTATTGCACGTAAAGCAGTTCCGTGGTGTGTGACCCAGAAGACCTTAACATCAGAGCAAGGCAATCAGAGGGATGCAGAAATGCAGACTTAGTATGATGGTCCTCATTTGTTTCTCTCTGCAGAAACCTTTGCTGGGAGTTCCCAGGCCTGCTGAACACAGCACTGCCAGGATGGTGTGCAGTGGCCCAGCCTTCCTGCAGCTCTTGGATCTGTGTGTCTCCCAGCTTTAACCATTTGTGAACATGCCACTTCTTGACAAGGCAGTACTGACACAGGTCACGTGTGCCCAAGGACAGGAAGCATCACCAAAATAACATTATGATTAAAGAAAGGTCTTAGGCTTCATTTTGAAGACGGACATCAAGGACCAACAGCTAGGTGGGATGATGGAGAAAAGAAAAAAACATCTATCAGAAGCTCTCTATTATACAACCAGCAGGAAAGAAGCAGTAACAGGAAAGCCTCTCTAGAGGCTTCTAGTTTCAGCTGAAGAGATTGCTTTCCTGCTTTGATATCTCAGCAGATGAAAGGACGGTTGTTTGAAGACCTAAAATCACTGCAATTCTAGTAAACTATAATGTCCTCATAAAACTCACTATTATAAGCCTTTTGAATGTTTGAGAACAGAACCAACACACTGGAGAAGAACAAAGCCCTCAGCCCCCATGAAATTGCAGATACTGTTCACCAATCCCTGAAAAAGGAAGTTGTCAGAGAGGGAGGTGATTCCAGCTGCAGCACCCAACAAAGGTGACCTGCAGAAAAGGTTATCTGTCCAGCATATTTCTGAAAGAAAGATACAAAGAGCACAGGGAATGGGAAGCTCAGTCACTAAGCCGAGCAATGTGTGCCATATATACCAATACAAGCAGATACACAGGCACTCAGTAGGAGAGAAAAACAAAGCAATCACAAGAAAGCAGCACGGTGGACAGCAGCTTGCTCAACCTAGAAAGCCCAGCATGGAATCAGTTGCTTTAACAAGACAACAGCATGTCAGCCTTCCACAGCATTATCACCACCACCACGCTCCATGGGATCTGGAAGTGCATCTGGAGAGCAGACTACTTCCAGGTGCTGGTAGAGACTAAAAGTATTCTGTACTTTCAAGTGGTACCTGGTACTTTTCTGCTCTCCATGAGTGATGCAGACTTCTGTAACCACTTTCAGCTACATGGTCTGGGCAACGGCCTGCCTGCTTGCTTCACAGACAGTTATTTTCCTGGCTCACCTCCAGATCACCCTGGAGGAGACTGACACCAGCTTATAACTACTGGAGTTATAATGGATTCCCCCTGCCTACTCTCTGGGAAATTATTTCAGACATCTCCACCTCCTGAAGCAAAGGAAAACTGAAGAGATAGGAAAAGTTATTAGATAGATAAAGTCTAGTAATAGTCTGCATTTTACAGCAGAAGCTGTGACCCCATTTTCCTATAGGTTAGAATTGCCAGGATATTGAGGTTGAATGCTGTCATCATTGTAACACGATAAATTTGATCCCACAGATTGTGAAGTCAGCAGTACCAATGTCCTGAGCTCACTGCTGCTGCACATTCAGGAGATACAACACCTAAATGTGGATCACCTCCCTGTCACACAGCACTTACAAGCCATCATCTCCTGATACAGTCCCATCCTCCAAAAAGCAATACCTGAAACCAGGGAACCAAGGAACCCAGTCTGAATTTAAGAGGTGCATTTACATTATGACACTATTAAACCACACAAGCATCTTAAAGTGAGAGCTAATTGTTTTGTTCAAGCCACAAAACACTTCTGCTAACAGAGCAGCACCAGGCAGAGCCAGCAAGTTAACAGGAGCTCAGGTATCATGGGTGTAAGATAGACTGTACCTCTACATGTTCCAAAGCTTTCTGCCACACTGCCTGCTTTTCTTCAGCACTGTAGCCAGGCATGGACAGGATGTTGTGAATATAGTTGAAAACTTCTTCCTGTAAAGCATAAAACCATCAGTGGTACAGTACGCTTTTCTATGCTGGTAACAGTAATGTTGTTAACTATCTGAGGATGACCTTAGGGCTAGTACTCTCTTATTAAGCAAGTCAGAAGCATCCTGAAAAGCTGCCAGGAGTAAAAATAAAAATAAAAATAAAAATAAAAATAAAAATAAAAATAAAA
>NW_024962274.1:12284507-12385985 GCF_019238085.1 Lagopus leucura
AAAATAAAAGCCAAGAGAAACAGAACAGAGAATGACACTAAACGTGTTAAAAAATAAGGTCAAAGTGTTCCTTTACCATTGTAGATGACTACCTCTGCTCACAAGGAAAAAGCACAGGACATCAACCCTCAGCTGAAAGTACAGGCAGAGAAAAGTTTGCTCTACCAGAGAGTGGTAGAGTTTTCCCAGTGAATGCCCAAATTCTTCTTTGATATTTGCCTCTCCCCCAGGTCCTCCTACACAGTGCTCAGCTCAGATACTCTGCTGCACCACATCTTTAGACCACCTCACTACCATAACCTCTCTCTACTGCTTCACCCACACAACCTTCAGCACATTCACATGGAGCTGGTGAGATCACATTTGCCAGACTCTGCCCAAAACTTCTGATGGTAGTAGGGAAAAGAATATCTGAAAAAACTGCAGTGGATTTGCAGTAATTAGACAACTAATAAGCAAAAAGAGGGGACTAATGACAAGAAAAGCATTGCCTTCAGCAGCTTTTGCAATAAATCACAATCAGCATTTGAGTTTTACGTATTGGCACTGACTAAAATTGAAAGGGAAACCAAAAGCTCTGAAGCTTAAAAAAAAAAAGAAGTCAACTCCTCTCCAACACACACACAAGTACAGAAGCCTTGACTATAAGAAAACTCAGCAGTACAGGAAGGTATGTTTTGAGACAGAACTACAAGACAGCAGGGCTGCTGTACCCACACACACTCCTGCCAGCAGGACAGGCTGCCAGCTATGGAGAAGAAAGGACAAGTTTACTCACTCACCTTTCTCACTGGATCACGCAGGTAGCAGTCAATGATTTTGTCGTAGCGAAGCTCTCGTTCATACATGAACTCACAAATCTGATAGCTGAAATGAGAAATCAGGTTTCACTGGCTCTGCTGTTCTTAGATCACCTTGCCTTTCTATAATGTAGCCAGCTCTAAGCTAGGCTAATGCACAACATTAATTTGAAGAAATACACTGAACATGACTCAGTAATGTGTTCCAACACCTTCTTAAGTTTCAGCTTTTAATAAACACCTTTAATATTTTGAGTCAGGAAGAGATGGGATGAAAACAGGTGCAACAGAAGCAAAAAGCATGAAGGTTCTGCTAAATAGCTTCATGCTTTAGCTCCAACAGAAATTGCAGAGCTGGTCTCTGGGGCTCCCACAAGCAAGGAAAAATAAAATTGATATTCAGTGATCCAACTGATTGTGGTTCTGATTTTCAGGTGCTAGCAATGCGTTTCTGAGTCCTATCAAGGCTGAAAAATATGATGTAGTCACTCCACTTGGACAAGAGAACAGGCAAGGCACGTCCTACCATTATCTACCCCTCTGGTTCTTCATAGTATGGTGAATTAACTCACATAATATCCAAACTGAAGGCTTGGATGAAGATGCTTTCCCTGGCTGACTCTGTTCAGGCATAAAAGACGCTTTCTGAAAGGGTAAAGCAGCTAAAGGAGATGGTGGTAATTTTCAGCCTTCCCAGACACTGAGTTTTGTCTCTCCTACTCAATTCTATAACAAGTACCGTGGGGGTGGCTCCAGACCCTTGCATGCTTTTAAAATCCACCTGTGGGCCTCACCCCGGCGAGTCATCTCCATCTGTCAGTGGTATTCAAACAGACAACTATAGGTTTGAGCACAGTCTGGGCTCTAGGATAGGAAGTGCCAAAACGTATCAAGCCCCAGAGTTTCATGCTGAAAGGTTCTCACAGGTCTAACAGAAAGCACTGATAAGATATGATGGAGCAAGCACACCCAGTGAGATTAGAAGAGAGACAGGGACAGATAAACGTGAACATATTAAATGAAGCATATGCGGACGCATAGGGAAAACAATCCTAAACAAAGCTGTGAAGGAGAAACAAGACGTGGAAGAAAAAAGGCTAGAGGAGTTTTAGAGATAGCATTTATATACTGCACCCAGCAACTTACAATTCAGCTTTTTCTGCCATTTGGATGAGACGGCTCTCTTCAAACTGCACTATCCCTCCTGCCTGCAGCAGTTCTAACAGGACCTGCAGACAGGAAGAGCAGTTATTTGCACTGCAGCTGAACTGAACAGCCAGCGCCATTCAAAAGTACATTGCTCCTGTTCCACTAAACTTTGTATTAGCACACAGCTTGTTTTACAATTTATTTGTAACTGATTGTCCCATTAGCTACGAAGGTTTTGCATTTATGCATTTACATAAAACTGTTCTGTCTTTGATCTTACTGCTGCCAAACCTCTCTTGAAGACAATGCTGGGGAAGAATCCTCTATCAGTCCTGCTCTGTACAGCCCTTCAGTTCATCACTCTTATACTAGCTAACTGCTTTGGCATACAACCTTCACTATGGCCATCAGCCAGCATCCATGCCCACCGAGGCCAAACTCTGCTCTACAGTCTGGACACATGTAGGGCTTACAGAAAAGTTTCCTTGAGGGCCATTACCTGCTGCCTCTCTGAATGCCGGGAGTCATCATCTGGACTGCAAAGAAATTCAAGGACCTGTGTGAAGATGTAGAAGTTAGCAAGAATTAGGTCTAGTTGCCATAGATGTTAGCCTGTGAATTTTTTCTGTAGCACAAGTATACTAACAAACACATGTCCTAAGCTTCAGAATGGTTTTGGGTGCACTCAAAGGAAGCAGCTAGCCAAACGATGCAGGTAATCTGCTGATCATCAAGATGCACAAGTGTCCAGCAGACTGTGAGCACCAACACTGGAAACAGCAAATCAGAACAGAATGGTACAATTTGAGTTTACAAGTATTCATCTGTGAGGTACTCTCTACTTGATCCTATAACTAAGGACACTTAAGATTGCTGAAGGACATCACAGGAGGGAAAATCATGACCATGCACCTGGATCTAGGGCCAGCCTTTGGTAATTCAGGGAATATAAAAAATTCAGGTGACCACATGGTTCTTCTCTGGACTATACACAAAACAGCTGCAACCACTACTCCAAGCCTTCTGAGCTCTCTCCTGGACTGTGCCATCTCTCCCAAAACCCAGGAAAATCACATAATTCATGCAATTAAAATGTACCAATACCCGAATCTATTCAAACTTCATAAACCTTTTGTCTGGTCTTAAATTATGATGAAGGGGCTTCGGGTTACAGCAGGGGAGGTTTGGATTAGATGTCAGGAAGAATTTCTTCATGGAAAGAGTGACATTGGAACAGGCTGCCCAGGGAAGTGGCAGAGTCACCACCCCTGGAGGCACTCAAGTGATGTAGTGCTCGGGGATGTGGTTCAGTGGTGGAATGGGTAGCATTCAATGACAGTTGACTCAATGATCTCATGGGCCTTTTCTAACCTAAATGATTCTGTTTTCTAAACCATTACTTATCAGTGTTCACATATCTGTATGCATCTGAAGCAAAATTACTGTAGCTATTAAAACCTCCTTCTCAGTCCAAACAATTTCTAATATAAACTTAATCTGTGCAAGCTTCAGTCATACATTGATGCCTTTCAGCTTGTTCCAAACACCAAAGAAGGATGGTGGCCAAAGAAACTAGAAACTGCCAGATAAAAACATATACAACCGCTCTATAAGTTCAGGAGTGTCATTTCAGTTGGTGCTCTTTATTTCCTCACACTGATAATCTTCCTATGTGGAACTAGTGACAACAGAGTCATAAAACAATTGCTGGGGCTTAAAACAAACAGATTAGCTGCTGTCCTTGCAGGGTTTGTTTTTTGACATGCTACTGACCACAGAAATCTGCCACCCCATGGAGAAGAGCGGAGGCTACACTAATTCCATCTCCTGCAACCTGACCTATTTCACACTCGCTTCCAGCAGCAGGCTGGAATACATAGCTTACTGTGCTTCAGTGGTCTCTATGACTCTGTTTCTTTGAAACTACAAAGTCCCAGCAGGATGCTACCTCTACCTGCTTTGTGATGCCCCAGAATTGCCTCAGTCTGCAGCACTAGGCGCACTTTCTGTGGGGTTGGATCCTCTTGAGAATTTTTTCTGCTATCACTTACCTGATCAAAAAGTGTTCTGTTCACAAACAGTGTGTTGTTGGGCTTGGCCAGCTGACGGGCAAGGAAAGTAAAGAGACAGCCAACTTGCGACGGGGTGAAGTCAGAATTCTCTACCATGACCTAAGAATAATTAAAGAGTAAAGAGAGAAACAGAAAAGCGATTGAATCTGCAGTTGCCTATAGGAAACTAATTACAACCCTGCAACAAGAAAGCACTGCACAGCCTCCTCCTGCCTGAGATACCCATACAGTCTCCTGCTGCTAGTCCAGACGAGAGCCCAACAAGCAATCTACCTTCCACAGTATCCAACTGCACGTGGCCTGAAGATACAGGTAGCGTCCTTGCTGAAACATCTCTTCCCCAATGCTGAAGAGGCTCAACCTCTTTGTCCAGCATTGAAGGGAAGAATTCTCTCATGCCCCTAAATTTTGGGGTGTGAAGGCGCTCCAAACAGCATTGAGGAAACTCACATCTACCTCCATTTCTTCAGTCTGTGCTAATCACTGCATGTGTGACTGAGCTTTGGGACAGAGAAATGTCACACAAAGAGAAAAGACAAAATAAATAATTATAGGAGAAAAAAATGCATTTGACTTTAAACCTCAGGCATTTACCACTTCAGCTGTGGTACGCAGAACTGATCAAATGACTCAATGACAAGTGTGGGCTTGGAGAAAATTGCCTTTTCTTACATTGAATTGTTAGTCAACCAATGTTTTGAGAAACTTGTGGCTGTGCTAACTCAGCTTGAAACTACAGAAAGCCTGGGTATCAAAACAGCTGCCACAAAAACAGTCTGAGACCAGCAGAGTGCTCATCACCTGTCTGGCATATGGGAAGGCATGACACTTGGTACCTCTCACCTGCAAAAGGAAAAGCCCCTCAAACACCAAGAGAAGGTGAAATGCCTCTCTTTGGAAAGTCTCCCCTCTAAGAGCAGGGCATTTAGCTGGAAGGAAATCCATCACCTGAACCACTCTGTCACTGACATCTGCAAGGTGCTCTAAACAAAGCCTACAGACAGCATTTCACACTTCATAACCTCATTCAGTGTATGCCTGGGACGTGCAGCTGCTTTCTCCAAGTGACTCAGAGTTGCAGATCCCATGAGATGCTAATGGTTACCTTACACAGATGGAGGCAGACAGTTTAGATACGTTAAGGAATTCAGTCCAGCTCTGTTTGAAACGCTATCACTTCTTTTTAATTTCAATTTTCTGCTTTAAAAAAAAATTCTGCTTTATATAGGAGCTTGGTAAGAATGACATCAGCTAACGGCACTAAAAATATGGTTGACCAGAAAAAAAAAAAAAAACAGGATTATTTTATTTGTTTTGGATTTGTTTTTCACAGGTTGGATCCTCACCAGTCCTTGGGAAGGTGAAACCACCAGAGCTCTGATATGGAAACCTCACCAAAGCTGCAGGCCAAACACCTGGGCATTTTGAAAGATGACATTTGATGCCTGATGTATCTGTGTTATCCAAATGATTCCTGAGTGCTTTCTTTGCCAATGACAAATGTTTTACATCAAAAGTCCTAAGATTTTTCAAGTCTTTATTCAGAAGGAGAGCAGATTCCAGACAAAGGGAGACTGAGTTCTTGTAACACCAAGGTGTTTGTCTGCAGGTGCATCTCATCCTGCAGCACTTCCCATCAACTGCCCTCCTTTGCCTCCCAAGAAGCAGCGCTGGGCTCTGCTGCAAGAGGACAAAACCCATCTGTGATGTGCCCAGCAGCACAGAGTACTTATAAACAACTTCTCATAGCCTGCATCATGCTGCAGAAACACATCCCACAGTAAGTCCAGAAGACAGCTGCAGTGTGCCACCTTCTGCTGACAGCAGCTACCAACACTAGCAGGGCTAACCTAGCACAGAGCTAACATCTCTATGGCAGCACCCAACTCAGCAGGGCTCACTGAAGGTCCCCCACAGAGGCATTTCTCAGGTCACCCAATGCAGCTCTGTCACTGAATTCACTCATTGCTGCCCTTGCTTTCATCTATCAACGATGACAGCAACAGGGAAACACTGCTTATGATATGTTTATACATAAACAGCTTCCAAGTGGAATTACTCATTATTAATGCTGACAGCTCTGAAGGGGAAACCAAATGGCATTTGGCAGCAATAGCTTTTAATGAGAACATTGTTAAGGAACACAGTCTGCAGATGACAAGTGATTTCTACAGCACCAGCCTGATAACTCTGACATTCCCCTTCTCTCCCATCTCCTAAAGATAGGCCTGTCATTCTGAACATGTTACATCCCAAACAGCACGCACAGACAAGGGAGCAGGGTTTTATCAGAAGAGCAGTGGCATCCTGCCAAGCACAAGGTTCCTGGGACAGCTTTTCTGCTCAGATAGAAGGAGGGAGTGGAATCAAATGAGAAGCAGATATAAATTAACTCAGCAGTGCAGAAAGGATCCTAACAACAGAACACAGCCCAGGTGTAATCACAGATAGGATGGAGCCCTCTCTGTCACATTTAATGTCATGTAGCTTCACTCTGAAACATACAACCAACAAGCCTTGGCCATGGTGAATCCATGCCCACTTCCTCAGTGGTGTCACCCCCTGTGGGACTGGAAAGCCCTCATCTACGTTACAGGCTTTATTGCACAGTTAAATATCATCAGTCAGACGTAAGCACAGGTTAATTTTTAGGCACACTCACTTTCAGAAGTATGTCCACAATGCGCTGTTGATATTCCACAGCTTGCTTGTCATTCTTAAAGTCTTCAAAAGTCTGCATGAGGTGAAAAACACTGACATCATCTTAGGAATGCTGTCCACTGGTAGCCCCAGAAATGTAAGCCATCATGAAGCAGCAGCCACATTGCAAAGCTGACAATGCTTTTAAGCCCATTATGTGCATAATACCTAAGCAGCAGGTTCCAAGACACAACTTGCCTTTTTGTAACTACTACAACAGTTCTTACACACTTAACCAAATTAACAGGCCCAAATAGAGAGAGGAAATTCAAGAAACTTAGAAAGAAAGTCAAACCTTTAATAATGGAGAAAGATGTCAGTACTACAGTGGAATTTAGAAATACATTACTCCTTTTTTATCTATGCTTAAGATGGCCTCTGCTTCCAGAGTGCTCACTATACAACATCAGATGTTCATCAACGTATACTTAAGGACATAAAGGACTATTATGATCTCCTCTGATACAGAATGCACATCAAAACTGTTCCTGCATCAAGCCAGTAGCTATTGGTTTAGCTACAACATAAACTTCTGTTTAACAGAATCTTGCAGATCATGCAACCACAGCACAGATAAGAAAAGAATGAGTGCTGTGCTGTGCTCCTGGAAGAAATCAGTGGTCTCTTACCAAAGCAAGAACATTAAGGAATTCCCGAGTGTCGAAGTGCAGCAAAGTACGAATGTGAGGGTAGACCTCCTCATCCACAGATCCCTCTGCTGAGTGCAACCGGATGAGAAACTCAAAGATCTGCAATGAAGATTCACACGTAGCAGGTTTCCTATGGATTTCAGATAAGTGATATTGCAAAGCACATTGGAAAGCAGCATCACCTCTTGCTTTGCACTTAAGCTTTAAAATACATTAGCAGTCCATCACTGTGCTTTTCCTGACGTTTGTTAGGAGGAGAAAAAAGCCCTTCCTTAGGCTCACCACCCAACTTACCAACCAACACCTAAAAATTAAGGCTCATTCTCGCAGACTGAATTGTCTGAAGTCAGATTAACTGCCTGCTCATGCTGGCAGCTCTCCTCAGCAGCTGTGCAACTGCTCCTTAAGCAGGGCACAGCTCCCTTCATCAGCAGTTCCTTTGGGAAGAGACAACCAGTGTGCCCCCTCACTTTGAGGGGCTGCAAAAACTGACACAAGTGTTGTCCAACTCCTTTGCTGACTTCCTAACTCAGAAAGTTGAGTATGCCTTTCAAAAATGAAAGTAACTGCCTTTATCTAGCCACTGATAGAGGTGTCCAGTCCTTTCCAAGGCAACAAACAGCAACAGCTCCAGCTGTCCCAGTCCTGCACTGGTCAAAGCTCCTAACAGATCTGCCTGCCAGCAGAAAGGCTGCAGAGTGGCCACATCTGTCATCATGTGTTAAGGTACACACCAGGATCCCACAAGGAACTGACAGGCAACATGCTTTCCAAGGACAGTAAAAATGCCCCCCCCCAGGTAATGTCTCATTTTCTCATTCATTCCT
This sequence comes from Lagopus leucura, assembly GCF_019238085.1. NCBI lineage: Eukaryota > Metazoa > Chordata > Aves > Galliformes > Phasianidae > Lagopus > Lagopus leucura. Next base: position 12,292,706 of record NW_024962274.1, read on the forward strand.
GTTCTGAGTTAACTTCCTTGATAGCATGGTGACAGAGAAGCCAGAAGGAATTAGCAGCTTGACTTTCAGAACTACAGCCTTCCCTGTATAACTTGGTCTCCTTGAACCTGGTACCTTCCTGCCAGCTAGGAACTATTAAGAAAACCATCTAATAAAAATAATGTAGCTAAAGTGCTGGATTTAAGAATTGAGACAGAAGATGTTACTTAAGTAAGACTCTTAGGAACACTGTCAGAGATTATAACAAGGAGACACTGATGGCTCCTCCCCAGTGTTACTGCTGCTGGTTATGCTTCTGCTTCTCAGACCTCCAGCCACTGTTGCTGTGCCAGGTCTAGAGAGTGTGCAGGAGACAATTAGATAAGGCCATGGGAGAGGGCAACAGCCCAGTGCTCCACTGACAAAAGGAAGCAGCATGGCTGGCAAACTGTGAGGAAAGGGTTTGCAGCAACCCAGAGCTACCACATACATACAGCTACAAGCCCTAGGTTAGCAACAAAAGCATCTACCTTTTCTGCTGTGCTGAAGAAAGGAAGTGCCAAAAAGAAAGCACTACCTCTTCTTAAAGCTCTGAAATTACAATGAAATACTATGTGCCAAAAAGAAAACTATTTTACTAGCAAAACTAACCAAGAATTAAGGAAAGATATTCTTATGAGCACAAAATGGTGATCAAAGGCATCTTCCACCTCAATAAACTCTTGGGGATCCAAAGGAGTTAAGCTTTGCCTTGGGCCAAGATTCAGGCACAGCTTAAAGAGAAAGAAATAGCTGGCTTGAAGGCTCTGATGGAAATAAGGAAAGGAGATTTACTTGGCAGTCACTATGCCAACTTTCACAGCATGCAACCTGCACATCTTGTCATACTTTTCGTACACATTAACTGTGATTCCAGCCAGGTGCACTCTGTGACAAAACCATTATCAGACATCAGATTAATAATTGCTTTCCATCAGAAACTCAGAAATAAGACACATGCTTTCTTTTCTAAATTCTCACGTGATAGAGTGCCCTTCCAGAAGGTTACTCACCTGATTTTTAACGAGAGGTACCAGATCTTCAGGAATATCACCCAATGGATACGCACGGCCTGCCAAGCAGCAGCTATAGGAAACAAAGGGAAAGGTTTGTGTGGGTTGGTTGGCTGTTTGCTTTTAAGTTAACTCTTAACATTAAACAGACTGAAGAAAACAATTTTCTGATGCTGTTTTCAGGATGCTCTTAAATTTATTTTGTGTATCATGAGAGCAAGTATTGCAGACAGGATGGCTGCAAATACACAAGATTTGCACGCACGAATTTCTATCCAAAGTCTGTCATAGCACAGCAGGAACACAACAGTGGTATCTCAGGATTTCCCCCCCCAAAAAAGCAATCTCTCTTGCATTTTTGGATGCAGCAATAATCCAGAATCAAAATTTCATGAACTCGGATAGATTCCAGAAAAGGGAACTCATTAATTAATCACTACTGGCCCATTTCAGAATGACTTCCAGCAAATCACAAGCAATACAGTAAGCACAGCTATCCCAAAGAGCTCAAATAAGGCTTCTCAGGCTACTGACTCCTTGCTCAAGGAGCACTGTCACACACAGGATGAAGGAGAAACCAAAAGACAAAGTCATAGTCATGGCTTACCAGCTCCAAGTATTTAACTTCACCCCACATATCCCCTCATATGACAGGACCCAGGTGGATGGCCTGGAGCTGCACCAGGGCAGGGTAAGGCTGGGGGTTAAGAAAAGGTTCTGCACATGAAGGTGATGGATGTGGCACAGGCTTCCCAGGGCAGTACTCATAGCCCTGAGCTGATGGAGCTCAAGAAGAGTTTGGATACCATTCTCAGACACAGGGCTTGGATTCTGGCTCCTGCCTGCAGCCAGGGATTGGACTTAATGACCCCTGAGGGTCTCAACCAACTTGGGATATTCCACGGCTCCATGATGTGCCACAAGCCATAGTGACTAAGGCAGCCATAGCAAGTAGTATGACTACTTCCTTGGTATTTTACATAATCCCTCAGACTCTGAAACAACACAGCATAAGATTTTGCAACTACAATTAATTAAAATCTGGTCCCACTAGGCAACAGCACACATTCTTTCTAAATGGCCTTACCTTATATACACGAGCAGCTTGTTGCCCATTACCACCTGCTCATCTACAAAACAAAAATCATTTGTCATCTTTTTTTCAGAAGACACAGAGATGCAACTGTTTTTTCCCAATTATTAGCAAAACACCTCATTTGACATGCACACAATTTTACACACTGTAAGTAGAGCAGCTTTACAGACACTGAACAGTACCAGAGCACTTTCCTCTTCTCAAGATCCTAATAGGGAGCGTATGCAAGTGACCTGTAATGTCTGAAACATCCAACCCCAGATCTAGAAACTCTTCCAGAAGCAATAATACTGTACCTGTGAGAGACTTCCCAGCATTCAGTGGAGGAGCAATGACTTTGAACAGCTTCTGTTCAAAAGACAAGAACAAGAGCAGTGTTCAAGCAGCTGGAAAGGCTCAGAGCAAAGATTCCACTTGATTTTAAAGCAGAGATCACTGGAACACTTTCCCCAGAAAAGTTGTTTTCTCACCAGGTCTTCTAATTAACAAGAACGAGGACACCAAGACATGGCAAAAGATGTCTATCCCAACTGATGTTATGACCAAAAACACCCTTCAGCCAATCAGATCTACCCCTAAACAAAAGGCCACACTTAAAAAAAAACAAAAAAACCAAAAAAACCAACAGCTTCAGTGGTCTCAGAAGTAACATTCAAATCGTAACAGACCAGGACATTTCCTGTTCCTCAGCTATCTGCCACCAGATCTCCTTAATTCATCATAGTATTCTCTTCTGCTTTTTTAAACACAATTTTCTCATTCTATCTTTGCAGAGCATTGCTTCCTCAGATACACTGACAATGAAAAATGTGTGTACTAAAGCACTGTAATTACAAATCACTTTTTAAGTGCGTGTAGTCAAATAACTGCATATTGTATATGATTTCTCCCTCTGAATGAAAAAGAACAGAACATATATATTGAATGAGAAGATTATGTATTAGCCTAAAATGCCATTTCTCACAAAGACTGCATGCTCAGCAAATAAACAAATGAGCATCACTCCTACCTCCATGGGACTGATGAAGTCATTCATTCCACTGTTGTAGACATAGATCATGGCATCATAGAGATGGTTTTCCCAGCACAGAAGGACCACCTGCAAGGACACAGAGCAGAGTCCTGTTACAAATTAGTGGCCAAAAGGCACCATTGGTTTGGACTAGATAATTTCTGTCTGTTGAAAGGCGACTCCCTGCCTTCCACAAGCTGCGCTGTACTGAAAAAAAGTCTGCATCAGTGATGAGGGGATGCTGTCATTTATTCAGAGGAACTCGGTGCAGTGTTCAGTCTGGAAGACAAACCTGTTGTATATCCAGGCTGGTGATATCCATATGCACAATGCAGGCTTCCATATTTTCCAACCTGTTCTTGTCTTGGAAGTGAAGGAGCAAGTCTTTCATCACTTGAGCTGTGATTCCCATCAGCTTATCACTTAAGATGTATGGCTCCAAGCACTCCAGAAAGATTCCTTTGGCTACAGAATTCTCACTCATCTTATCGTAGATCTGGTTAAATAATAGATCTCTAGGAATAAAGATGTGTTCAGTTATCAGACAAGATATTTAAATATTCCTATTTATCTACCACTTGAGAACTCCAAATTAAATACTATTTCTTCAGCTCAGCAGCTAAATGCCCCATTCACCTCCCATGCAGATGTGAGTCAGGGGCAACTACACGGAACAAATTAAGCCATGTGTGTTGCAACAAAAAAGCTGCTGTTGGAGGAGGAACGATGACAACACCAAAATGTAACAATCTTTGACGGAGGGAGAAAATTTTGTTAAGTGTGGGGGAAAATTTGAACCAAATCTTTCTTCCTCAGTACATCAGCAGAAACTTAACAGGAACGTTTGGGTACTGAATACACTGACCTCAGCACCAATCTTCAAACCTTCCTCTAAACCGTAACGTTCTACATCATGTCATAAAATGACTCCTCTGAACAATGTGATACTATAGCAGACAGCGCTCAGGACTGCATGGGGTGGTGGTCTGTCATGGGGCACAGATTTATAAACTCAGACTTACGTGCGCTGGAGCAAAAGGCAGTAATCAACTATGACAGGCACCACATCCTGGGGAAGGAACAAAAAGGCTGTGGTGACTGGCAAAGATCTTGCCAAACAGAACATCCTGCACAGCACAAAATGAAGCCTGGCCAATACAGTGGCACACTCACAGCTTTTCCACCAACCAGAGCTTGCTGGCAAACACAGTCACACGTGGACTTGCCACTTTCCCACTGATCACACAAGAATTTCCCAACAGGTCATGACTGTTACACAGGCAACTTCTGCAGCAATGCAGTATCAACATGGGTTGGTAGTGACAGGACAAGGGGGAATGGTGTTAAACTGAGACAGGGGAGGTTGAGGTTGGATATTAGGAGGAAGTTTTTCAGCCAGAGGGTGGTGAGGCACAGGCACAGGTTGCCCAAGGAGGCTGTGGATGCCCCATCCCTGCAGGCATTCAAGGCCAGGCTGGATGTGGCTCTGGGCAGCCTGGGCTGCTGGTTGGGGACCATGCACACAGAAGGGGGTTGGAACTGGATGAGCACTGTGCTCCTTTGCAACCCAGGCCATTCTGTGATTCTATGACAATTCTGATTATGAGTTTCCATATATCTATTCAAGGGAGTCCTCTGGAGCAACATACCTGAAAGTGCTGCTCCATAACCTGGATTTTTCCTTGGTCAGGGCATTTCTTCAAAGTCCGATCAGCATAATGAAGAAGGATCTCAACCATCTGGATTACAAGAAACAAGAAAATTCATTTCCATCCTACACTAGAGGCTGGCCTGGTAGCACATTTAATGGCCTGGCTAGGGGGCTGGCAGCATGACAAACCCTGTTGTTCCAGTTTGGGCATGAACTATAACGGGCAGAAAGGAAAAAAGGAAGAGGCTACAACTGGTACTCCCAACAAGGCTGTTTAGACAACTGCAGGAGATGGAACAGGAGTGGCCCAGGGGGGTTCTGAAGGCCTACAGTGACTGCACTGCCAGGCTGCCAGCAAATTTTGAGGCAGATGACTGCAGCACAAACTGAAGCACAGAACTCACTGCAGCCATGTTTCCACTCAGAGCTTAAGTTACAGTATCTTAAATAACAGAGCTTACTTATCTGAAAACACAACATGAACTAAGAATAAAGACGAATAACTACTGCAATAATTACGTATTTTAAACATCCTTCCTAGAAACACAATCTTGTGACAATAATCATAACATAATCAGTTAAAAATATATTCCATGTATACATGATCAAGATCTCTAACCAGGGAGTCAGAAAGTTACATACTGATGAATGCTCAACAGCTAAACAGCAGGAAACTGCAATTACCTCCAAAAAGGATTTCTGTCCCCTGTGAAGGGAACAGAGACTGGATTTTGAGATCTCAAGGCCAAGATAATGGTGTCACAATCTCCTTTCCTAATGCTGCAGATTTTATCCCCATCTTTACCTCTTCTAAAATCCTGCTCACAATCATAGCAAGACAGGCATGTGTATGCTTTCAAGAGTTAATTGAAATAACTTCTGGAGGAGAGATGCTACTCCTTCCAGGAACACAATTAACATCACATAAGTGCACATGAAAACCTAGTTAGGAAGAGATCAGTGACTCACTCTGTCTGCAATGACTGCTTTCCGCTTGCTCGTGTCCCCAGACAAGCCTAGAAAGAATGAAGGGGTTAGGGGAAACAAACAAACAAACAATGAGGTGCACTATAAATACCACAGCTTGAGATAGGGAGGTCAGAATATCTAGATACAGAGTCCTTACTCTCTTAATTTAAAGATTGCTCCAGCAATCCAGAATGACAAAACCAGATCCGAGTGCTGTCTGACAGAAGAAAACAAGTTTAACATCCAGAGAATAATTAACAGAAAACTGACACGGGGTGTATAGGAGGTCAATGGCTGGAGGATGCATTGATGTGAAGGAGCACACTGTAAGGACAAACAATTCTTAAATGCCAACTCAGAAGACAGTAATAATTTTCCAGAATTCAAAATCATTTGCTTAATTGCATTTTGCCAAGCATTAAACAAGATACATCCTCACATACTAGCAATTCACAGCAGGAGGATCTTATCCTTCAGAGTCATCTGTCAAAACCACCAAATGTTACTTGCTGAAAATTCAGTTTGCCCAATCCCAGTCAGACCATCCGAGCAGCAGCTTCTGACACAATGAACTTGTTCCTCACAATACATTGGCCTTTATAGGAAACATGGTGCCAAAAACCAACAGTACTTTCAGTCTGTTGTACAGACAGAGGAGGCCTCAATTAGAAGTACCTGCTTGACAGAGCTGAGGGAGCATCACCCTGCAGATTACCTACAGGTCACACATGACCATCAGAAATATTTTGCTGACTGGTTATTCAACAACTGGATCCATTTCCTTCATGAAAAGGCAGTAACAAGAGTCACAACACAGATCAGGTCTGACTTTCAGTTGACAAAAGGTGTCTCCTAAAGGTTTATGGACTCTAAAGAAGCCAAACCGATCCATATTGGTGGTGTTGTTTCTGTCGCACCCAAAGCAACGCATCCTCATTTCTCTCCTTCAATTACCTCTCAACTTTTTTTCCTACAACAGTGATGCCAGCACCAGCATATGCACAGGTTTAAAACTTTCCCTAGTGATTTCAGTTGGAAATATTCACACAAACACTTACCTACTACAGCCTTTGCTTTCCCTTCATAAAAGGACCAAGCAAGAGCCAGGGCATCAGTGAGACGCTCTTGTTTCAGAAGGTGATCAATTCTCTAAAATAATAAGTAACAATAGACCTTAGTGTTAGAGAAAAGACTATTTTCTCTCCTTCTTAAAGACCAGCAGCAGATCATGATGGCTGACAGCAAGGAAATAGGAAACATCTGAGGCTGACTATAACTGCAGTAAAGGGCAACATCTCAAAATTATCTCGGATGTACATTTTCTTCTGCACACTTGAAAAGGACAAAAAAGTCCACATCTATAACCCTCACCTCCACACCTGCTCCATGACAAGTCTTGAGTAAATCACCTACAACAAAGAGGCTTCCAGTACTATAGAAACCACGTGGTAATTTAAAATGAGTTTGACTCATGGCATGTACATTGGGATTGATTCTGGAATTCTAAGTACATGAGATCATGGCTCAAAGCAAGACTTCTCATTGGCAGAGGTGGCAGTGAACGGGTGGAGGGAAACCTAGGAGAATGATCCTGGTAACCAAAAGCAGCAACTGTATCATAACAGAGATAAACTGTTCATACTCTGCAGGCAAAAAATGGTGAAGGTCACTGCCAAGAGTAGAAATGTGTGACTGAAAAAAGACAACTATTTGAGTTGCTTGAGAAACAGCCTTGAAGTCCCCTTTTCAAAATGAGTTGGTAAACTAACTTGGCACAACCAGAATTTACTAATGAAGTTTGCTAATGACCACAAAGACAAAAAGCAATAGGATAATCCCTAAAGCCAGGTGAGAGAAGTACGATGCAATCCAATGGCACAAGTAGTCTACAACAGAAGTCAGAGTTCAGCTGTCAGCTACAAGCCACTGACATTATACAGCCAAAAAAAACCAGCAAAAGGCAACCCAAGGAGGTACAAGGCCTAACCTACCTGTCAGAGACAGACAAGAACAGATGCCACTGTGCATGGGATTGCAAGAGCCTACCCAGAGTCACATGGGACAAGAAACTAAGCACAGAGGATGCGTAGGAAACAGTGATTGTGAAAAAGAAAGGAATAGGAGGGTGATGAAAGATGTGCTTAACCTTGCAAAACAAAGTCTAATGGACAATGTGCACACTCTGAATAAACATACTGTGAAGTGATGAACTAGAACGGAAAAAAATGCTTTTCTTCTCAATTGAAAAGAACAGCAAAGCAACAAAGAGATATAAACAGATCTCTGATTACTTTAACCTGGAAATTAATAGGGTTTCAGCTACCAGAGAAATGATAATCCAAAACAGCTTCTAGCAACAGAAACAAGGATCCAAAAACCCAGTGAAGTTTCTGGGCAGTCTTTGATAAATTTGAAGATGTAGCTCCTGCAGTAGCTGGAGACAAAATACAAGGAACCAGATTTCCTTCCATTCCTTTACCCTATCTTTGCATTCCAATGCCACAGAGCATGGTGACTCTGCCTAGTTAATAGCAGCTGAAACCTCACAAGGCACTGCTTGCCTCACTCGGGAAAACAAGGATTCCATTCAGCCTGCAAGCTCATGCAAGTAGCAGTCCCATAGCATCCCACTGTGGAAAGCAGAATACCTACAGTGCTGGCTTTGTGTAGCAATTAGGAATCCTGAACACAGCACTCAGAACGTTCTTCACAAATGCTGTAGCTCTATAGTTCACTCCCTCCTAGGCTATATTTAAGCAATTCAAACCTACCAAGTTCTACAGTTTTCCTCTCAACTTACCTCTCTCCAGCTCCTCAATGTCATGACGTGAACTGACTAGAAAAGGAAAAAAAAAACAACAACCAAACACATTATTTAGTTACAATTGCTCATGCATCCTACTGACCCCCCAGAGCAGGCTGGTATAAATAAAGAAGTAAAGCAACTCTGAGATTTCTACATAGCATCCTGTAATACACCTCTCTCTGCTTTTTCATAGAGTGCTTGCACTGGAAAAACAATCAGAATAATCCTTCTATCAACTCCACTCAATGGAGTCTAACTTTCCCTACCCTCTTACCTTCTTCTATTTACTCTATTTACTCATCAGCATGTCTAGGAAATAGAAATGGAAGTTCAGGACAGAGAAAGCTAACTCTACTTTGAAATGGCATAAACGAGGATACTGCAAAAGTATCACATCATTACTGAGCTCAGAGCTTGTCTAAGATCAAATTGTTGCAAATTCTTTAAGCCAAGGATGTAAGTGCAAAACAACCAGAAGTCAATGTCACTTATTTCCATTACAAACTCCCCACACTTACCTTAGTTCCCAGGTAGAAGATCTGGCCACCACAGCTGCTGATGGACTGATAACAAGCTTTCTCTCCAACCAATGCCTGCAGAGAGAAAAAATGTCATGCAAGTCAAACTGCCTTTTGTTTTTGTAAAATTTTCCAAAAGACACATGTATACCTGAACACTGTAATTAAAACAACATAATGAAGACTGGGAGAGAACAACACAGATTACTGGGCAATAGTAAGTAAGCAAGCTCTTACATCATGGCCTTCTGCTGTAAATGCAGCTTAAAGCGCTGCTGAGCATCTCAACAAGAAAAATTTCCTTGGGCCCATCATTTTTTCAAGCCTTATGTCTCAGGCTTTAATGGCAGTCATCAGAAGGCCTGGTCACAGGGCACTGCAGTGTCTGGAACTGAGCAAAATTCCACAGCTGGCCTTTCAAACAAGAATGAACTACCGTATGTCTCATGTTTCATTGTCTACCCCTGCATAAGGAGCAGCTCCCCAAAAAGAAAACGCAAACTGCCTGTTAGCTGGCTAAATCAACACCATGTATGATTTTTCAGATGTTTCACAAAGCCCTTTTTCCAAATCTCCACTTTCTCTCACTTAAGGCAAACACATGTAGGTCATCTGCACCCACCAGCGCCTCGCTGACATTGCCTCCTGTAGCCAGGGACTTGAAGTGGCTGCTGTTGTAGACCAGCTGAACTTCTGGAATCTCTATGGTCTCCAACTCCTCCTGTGTCTGACGATCTATGACATGCAGCTTCTCCATACTGTCCAGAAGCACTGCTGTTCGTGAGTTTATCCACTGAAAAAGGCAACACACTGCAGATTTCAGCAACTCACGTGTCATTAGAGGGAACTAAACCAGTTCTGGGCATATCCCCAGGTATCCACACCAGAAGGTCTAGAATCACTAGCAACTTCAATGCTATACACCATTACTACAAAACAGCAACCATGTATAACTCCAAAGGTAACGATGGGGAGATTCCCTCTTGAGTATATCAGCTTTTACACTGAGAAAAACTACAATGACATCTCTTCAAAGAAAACACCTGCAGACAAATGGCAATCCATCCTGTTGGTACACTGTTTATGCTCTAGTGCACCTTCCATCCAAAAGCCTCAAAAACATGACTACTACAACTCCTCTTCTCAGATCCCTTGGGAGTTAAATAGAGCATCAAGAAGCATTAAAAAAAGATGTTGTACATCCAAGTTTAAGTCAAAGCCTGTCATCTATATTCTTAAACTTCTACTTCTATGACCAAAGCCCTGAAAAAAAAAAAAAAAAAAAAAAAAAAAAGCCTTTTTTCTCCCATTCTCCCATTTTTTTAAGCACTTGAGAATAGAATGGCCTGGGTTGCAAAGGAGCACAGTGCTCATCCAGTCCCAACCCCTGCTGTGTGCAGGGTCACCAACCAGCAGCCCAGGCTGCCCAGAGCCACATCCAGCCTGGCCTTGAATGCCTGCAGGGATGGGGCATCCACAGCCTCCTTGGGCAGCCTGTTCCAGGTCATGTTACACAGACAGTGATGACAAGTCTCAAACCAGTTCAAGGCCAATCTGGCCTCAAACTCTTCCACACTCCCAGGCCTGAGGCACCTATGGCTTTCTCTGGACAACCAGCTCCAGTACCTCACCATTCCCATGACAAAAAGAAAAACAACAAAAAAACCTCATCCTCATTTCAAAGCTAACTCTAATCTAATTTCTAGAAAATGCTGGCTGATTTGGAGGCCTGTCTTGGTATTCTGGCTTTTCATGCTTTATTCTCTCTATTGTGTAAATGTGTTTTGGAGTCGGGATTTTTGTTGTTGAAATCAAGCAATTAGGGCACGCTAGGAAGCATCCATATATAAAAGCACTAGAATTTTACTGAGCTAATTTCAGAGAAGTTTGCATTCTTAAGTAAGGAGTAAAAATATTGCTTGCTAAATTCTCTTTGGCTCCTGAAAACATTTCCTTAACAAGGCTACCATCTTCCCAGAAACAGGAAGTATTTTGCCTACATGCAACTACTCTTTTGTTTGTTCATTTTTTTGCCTCTTAATTGCTACTTGCTGTTTCAATTAGGCTGGTTTTCTAATGAATCCCAAGTTTAAAGACATTCTCCACTACTGAACTCCAGATAAGTACAGTGCATACGCGTGGTACATACAACTAAAGGATCTTGAGGTACCATTACAAGAAAATTTGTGTAAAAAAACCAGTATTGAGACTTACAGTGAAGTTGATGAGGTCATAGTGAAGATGGAGCTGCTTCTGCTTAGTGACATGTATTGCACCAGTATCATCCCTCTTTACCTAGAAGAGAAATCAGACAAGATTGAGGAACACATTCTTCAGTCCCCAAATGCATCACACCAGCTCCAGGAGAGCAGTCACATGAGCAGGCTGAGCACCCAGTAACATCACACACTGTTCTGAATCAGAGTGCTGTGACCCACTTCCAAAGCTCTCACATATGTGAGGAAACAGAAAAGGTCTGAGGACTGGCTCTCAGAAGGAAGCAGAAGAACACATGCCCTCTGCTGGATTAACTTCCAATCACTTGTTTGCACTGCAGGAGTCGTATGCCAAAACAGCTCCTTAAACATCCTAGCACTCCAAGCCAGAGCACTCCATTTTCTGAAGCCTGAGCACTGCTCACATACTGAATTCAGACATGAAATCTTCAAAGTAAAAAAAAAAAACCCAAAAAACTGCATATACAGCTTCTGCAGATCTCAGCAGTAAAAGTAGCATACCTAAACACATGCACCTTGAAAGCAGTTGTCTCTCAGTGGTTTATCTAAGTTTTCCAGACCTGTGTTTCACATGAAAAAACAAAACAGCATCTCAAATTCATATGCTCTCCTCAAAATAATCCACATTCTTCCACCTCCAGGTGAAATGAAGTGAGGTTATAGTCAACACTTCCTTCTGGAATACACAAAGCTCAGCTCTCCAGATCCTCAAGGAAGGACACCACTGTTTGCTGAAGAGCAACAACCAGCTTCTTTTCCCAAGCCTGTTGCAAGCTGCAGACACCCCTACCATGCACACACACACTAGAATTCCACGAGCCAGAGGCTCAGTCAACTGAGTAAGAAGTGATTATTTGAAACACAGAACAAACATTCAAACTTACCAGAAGAAAATGAACGACATCGCCTCTACAAAACGCAAGCATGGGGTTCACTGAGTTCTGTACAGCCACAAAGTGCCACGCCAGGAGGGGGACACTCGAAGGGTCCATCTGAGAGACAAGAAACACAGACTGTATGCAAGGCAGCCCCTTGGTAGCAGGGTGTGTGATGCTCATCAGCTGCTGCTCATTGACTTTGCCAGGTGTGCACACGGGCCGTAAAGCAATGCCTTAGTGTGCTGAAAGCTGAGCAGAAGGTTGTGTTCTCTGGTCTACACACATGACTTAGAGACAACAGGTCAGCATCCCATCACTCGAGGCTTCCAGGCCACAGTAGAGAAGACAAGAAACTGAGCAGCTCCTAAGCTCCTCCCTTCCCCCTTCTGGGAAAAAACCAGCATCTTCAAGAGATTCAGCTCTCTGCCTGCAATCTACACCTGGCAGACCAACGCATTAAACTCTACGCTGTGAAACTGTAGTTCTAATGTGTGCTGGTAAGGCAGTAAAACCAACTCCTAGTCCTGATCTCACCCCCTTCACTACAAGAACTGTTGGTAGCAACAACAAAAAAAGCAAGCATTGAGCTTTGTAACTCACACGACCGTAGGGAAAGGTCATCCACACTTTCAAAGATGGCTTCAGGCCAATAACCAGTATCTTCAAAGAAACAAAAAGGCAAAATAAAACATTGGAGGATGTACCAGGAAGTTTCTTTGTGGCTTCTCATAAAGCCTTCTGCCTGCAGCGAGTTACCTTTGTCAGGGAGGCCATGGCCAGCAGTGAATACTGGGTGATAGGATGGTCTCTCAGTTCAACCTTTGCATGTAATGGTTCAATACAACAAACCTCCCCCTTGGAGCCGCTGAAGAGACATCGAGATTCACACGTTCTCACTCCCATAACCCTCCTGCAAACCAGAGAAATCAGCTTAACAGACAGCTATCAGGAGGAGATCAGCCTAACATTTTCATGAAATCTTATGCACAATCCTTCAGAAACACTGTTCCAAAAAGCCTTTTTACACAGCTCCAGGGATGAATTTGAGTTGTTGCTGGAAGCAGTTTCAAACAGCTGCTTGGGTACAGACAAGAAGTCCTTAGGGTCTTATTTAATAGCACACGATCAGGTTCCCCAGAGCAACAAGCCCAGTCCTTTCTCCTTATCCCACATCCTCTTTGGGATTGCAAGAGGAGAATGAGCAGTTAGTGAAGAGCAGCTCTCACTAAGAAAGGAAAACCAAGGCAGCACTTATATGACAACTTCCAAGAGTCAATCAGGAATGCCAAGATCCTGGGCAATAACTAAATAAAAACATTAATAACTTAAGCCATTATTTGACGATTAACAAGCCTTGCTTCAAGTAAAATTATACTGCAGCCCTGAGCTGTACCTTCAATATTCAGACAATAGTTTCACTGGTTGCAGTGCTTTTTTGCTTGGGTTTTAGAAGTTCTGACCTAGAACTAGTTGCTTGCATTGCCAACTTCTATCAGGTAAGAGCTGTCTTACTTAAATGAGAGTTCAAACACGGAGCCTCCGCTGTCGTTGCAAATTGCAAGTGTCGGGTCATCTGTAAACTGAGCAGACAATCAAATTAGAATTGGCATTAACAAATAAGACACCAAACAAACAAAAAAAAACCTGAAAAACTCATGCTACAGCATTATCTACAGCGCATTTACTTCAGTATGTTATGTCTACCAGGAATACACTTTCAACATTTAGCATCGAGAATACTGATGGCTTTTTTATGATGTGTAGGAAATGCAAAGTGTTGTGTCTTGCCCTCATCTTTCCAGCATCATTGCTAGATTCTGTTATCAAAGTCCCACTACATTCTATTGCTGCTCAGAACCACAAGACATCAAAATCTGCACTGCTACCAGAATAACTCACAGCTTCAAGCCTCTAGGTTGGTGCCAGAACTGACAAATGGGCTGTGAGACCAAAAATCAGAAACATCCATAGCACCTAATGAAATCAAATAAGATAAGAAAGGGTCATGTACACAGTTGAGAGACCCTTCTGGAAGACTCTGCAATCCAGCACAAGCATCTGGGATTGCAAGGTCCAAGTACTCCTCAACGTTGGTACTGCCATCAGGTTATGGGCCAGAGAAGGGAGCCAGGAGGAACAAGGACCCAAAAAAGGGGAATCGTTATGCATGGGACAAAGTTGCCTGAGATGGGAGTATTTCAGATGCAGTAATACAGGGGCACTTCATAGCAACAAAATCTTTCTGGTAAGCCAGGTGAGGCCAAGCAGTACGTAAGAAGCCATCCTTGAGCCATGCTCCACCAGACATGCTGCTCTATTTCTGTGAATGGTACTCAGTGGACCTGAGATGTCTCAGCAAGGTGAAGCACCAAGATCACTGCTCCAACCAGGAGATACACATATTTTAGCATCTAAACCTACACAGATTCTGGCATCAGAGATTGGACTGACAATAAGCTTTTGTTATACTACAACTCACTGCCAATATTATGATTTCAGCTAGCAATATACTTTGTTTCCTTTTTTTAAATTTCTGCTCATTTTTTTCACCTCTAGATATTACTGCCACATAACTCCTAGGTAGCTGCTCTCATCTGCAGATCTAGAAGTACTGCACAAAGGAAGTTAGCACATCTGGGCTTGTTTAGCTTGGAGAAGAGAAGGCTCCAGGGAGACCTCATTGTGGTCTTCTAGTGCCTGAAAGGAGTGTACAAACAGGAGGGGGAACGGCTGTTTGTGAGGTTAAACAGTGATAGGACAAGGGGTAATGGTTTTAAACTGAGACAGGGGAGGTTTAGGGTGGAGATTAGGAGGAAGTTTTTCAGCCAGAGGGTGGTGAGGCACTGGAACAGGCTGCCCAAGGAGGCTGTGGATGCCCCATCCCTGCAGGCATTCAAGGCCAGGCTGGATGTGGCTCAGGGCAGCCTGGTCTGCTGGTTGGCGACCTGCACACAGCAGGGGGTTGGAAGCAAATGAGCATTGTGCTCCTTTACAACCCAGGCCATTCTGTGATTCTGTGATCTGACTGAATATGAGCAGGTTCTTTGGAAAAAGAATAAAAAAAAAGAAAAATCTGTTACCTTAATGTGCAAAATGGCTGTTCCTGGGGGGTGAGCATCTGTTATTGATCGTAGCAGCTTCCCACTGGCCAGATCCCACATTGTGATCTGCAAGCAAGTTGTTCTCAGTATAAAATATTTGCTGTCAAGGGATCTCTCCATCACTTTGTGTGATGGCACATCACTGAGTTTCTATATTCAGCACAACAACAATTAACAGCTATGTACTGAGTGCACTTAGCTTGGATTATACTAGAACAGTCCCTCAGTAACAGGACAGCACTGAACCACCGATTCATGGGAATTACCTGTCCTTTTGCAAAGCCACACAGGAGTCTGGAGCAGTCGTTGTTGATGCTGAGAGCAGAGATAGCCCCATACTGAGCCCCAACAGCAGTGCTGCCCAGACACAGCCGTAGAGCCTGGTTTTGATCTAGGGCATAAGAATTAGTACAAAGTTAAAGAAGAGAGTACCACAGTTATTTACATACACAGATGCTGGAGGTGCAATAACAATTCATAGGCTCACAGTTACACTCCTAATGAAGAGTTCCCAAGATCAGAGCACTTTGTTAGTACAGAGATCGCAGGGAAATACAAAATTTGTTTTAACATTACAAAACAAGGACAGAGAATAGGGGAACGCAGAGGCATTAAAAACTGAATAGCCAAAACAACATCTAGCTTCGTTGGTTTTTTTTTTGGTGAGGATTGTTGGAATGAAGACTGGTGATCTGAAATATATCAGAAGTGCCACTGAAATACCGTGTTAATGCATTTTGCCTTGAGCAGAGAGGGAGAGGTCAGAGAGATCCAGGGAACAGACAGCAGCTGAGCCCCAGAACCCTCTGGGAGCAGCGCCCAAGGCACAGGACATCTCTCCATACAAGCTGCAGGTCCATTAGCTATGTGCCAGATGTGAAACAGAGCATGGAAGTATCTCTCATTTCCTCCCCAACACCACATGATGTATTCCTGTATCACTGACATACTGGAGGCTGAGCACACTGTGGGAGTCACCTTTCAAATTCTGCTATCAGAAAGGCCTCTCAAAGCCAAGAAGAGAAGGTTTCAGACTGGCAGAATATACAGGTATAGCAGCAGCTCTGAAAGCTCTGACAGTTGCACAAGCTACTGATCAGTTCTATAGCACTGATGCTCTTGTTTAATCAATCAAAAGATGCATGCAATTCAAGTGACTTCAAGTGAATTCAAACTGCTGCCCTCATTCAATATATGAGAAACGTGGAGCCAAAACTATTGCAGTATCACTAGAGCAAGAAATCGGAGAAGGAAGTATTCTAAGGTGCAATAAAAATTAGCATCATTTTGTCCAGAAAAGTGGTCTTGAGTGGAAGAGCATCCAGATGGCAACCAGGTGCCTGTATGCCACGTGCTAAGCCCTGTGTGACAGCAAAACACCACGTTTCAAGTGCCTGCTAAGTAGCTTGTCTACAGCACTGAACTCTTCAGACAGTGCTCTGCAGCTCCGAACACTTCTGAATTAAGAACAATTTATTCCTCCATTACAGAATGAAGAGCTCTATAACAGTCTTCCAGGGGAAGTTTTCCTTTACGGTTCCTCACTGCCTACAGTGTGCAGATCTCTGATCAATTACGATACATCCTCTGCCTGTCCTGAACTCCAGTCCAGCCAGAACCTCCCTCCCTAAGGAGAAATTTGTGAAGATATAGAACTACTTGTTAATTGAAAGGGAAAAGAAAATAATAAATCCTTCTTCAGACTTACAGACCTGCAGCTGAGGGAATTGGGGTGGGTCAGTCTGAGTTCCCAAAAAAGAAGTGCCCATTTTTTGCCTAAGATGCGTTTTCAGAGTAGAGAAAAAACCACTTGGAAAGCAAACCCCAAAGAAAAACACATCAGCACTTGTTCTCATTTTCAGTCAATCACAGGATAACACACAAGGAGGACCCATTTGACAATTTTAAAAACAAATCAGACAAGCAACATTGCACCCAACACAAAACAAAATGTCTGAGTCAATGAGCTCCCACTGATGAACTGCTGAGGTAACAAAAACAGATAAAAGCAAAGGGTTATAAAAGCTCATTTGATGATTTTTCAGACTAATAACAATAGAATTTAAGCCACGTTTTGGATTAAAAAGTATCTTCCACATGTTTGAAACAAAGGTGGCTACTAACTGTCTGGAAAACATCTTCAATTTTACAATGTAAATAAAGCAGTTCTTCATCTGAACTATTTCCAGCAGTAACTATTGCTGTTGCTGCTGTTTTCACAGTCTGGAGCCAGAACCAGATGGTACTTAGCCCTACGAGTAAATTGTTAACAAGCTTTTGAATATGAAACATGACTTTCCAGAACACGGGAATAAGCAGAATTGATCTCAGATAATCAGGTTTTTAACCAGATTTTTTTTTTTTTCTTAAGCCATCATTTCTCTGCATTCAAAAGACTTGATTTCCTGCAGAATGACTCAAATGCTACAAATTCTAAGATGAGATGCTTTCTTCCCACCTTCACCAGTAAATGCTCTCTCAGGAGGTATCCCTCTTGGAGCTGGAATCAGGAGGACAAGAGATGGTGTGCTACAGGCACAGGTTACAGACACCATCTCCCTTGAAAACACAACAGCTGTCTCCTAAATCAGGGTGTGCTGAAGCCTCTTCTCCACCACTCCAGCTTGTGCAACGAAGTGACTGCTCACAGCTGGAATTCAGTCACCTCCCCAGGAAGCCACTGCTCCTCCTCAGCTGCACATGGGGTCAGTCAGAAGTTGCTGTCTGCTTGTTGAGTTTCCCAGAGTTTCTGGCTCATGGCTCCCTGACTCAGGTCCTAACCTAATCTGTAGTGCTCCCACTAACAGTTCTCAGGCAGAAACAGATGGATGGTGATCTCATGGAAGAGCTTTACTTCATCCTGCCCTGAAACAACGCCTTTGCAAACATCTACAGACACATCCTGCTCTAAAACATTAGAGATAGCACATTTACCTGTTCCTCTGCTATTTCTGCCCAAAGAATTGGCAGCATTCAGTACACATGCATTCAATAGGCAGTTTCTGGGCTCACCAGCAGTATTACCCACTGCCTGGTTACTGCCCTTCATGCTGCCTGGCACAGATTAACCTAGCACATCAGCATGCAAACTGGGCAGGACAGGAGTTGCTCATGCAGGGTACGTGCACGGTGTGGTGTTACTGTACCTTTTCCTTTTCAGTCCACATAGAAAGGGCCAAAATAGGAAACAAAAAGTCAGAAATCAATACAAAAGAAAGGAGAGAAGCAAAGAACAGCGTATGTGACAACATTCAAAAAGACAGAGAGCCTTCAGATTTTGCTGATGTTTTTTATTTTGGTACCATTCCACCTTTTGATTTGCTCAGTTACCTGAGGGGATGCTGCTCATTACAGTGCTCTAAAACTAAGTGTGTGGTGACTGAAGAAAAATGAGTTTATACATTTTTACTTCATGACACTAATGAAAAGAGAACAGGAGCATGCAGGAATCACTCCTGTCTGTATCTGAAAAGCTGGATGCAGTAGCACACCTCTCACCACCTCTCAATTGGAGCAGGGGAACCCAGATTGCAAGGCAGCTGCAGCAGTCCTTGGCCTCACTCTGCCACAAGGAGGGTCAATCAGCTTAGGCTGCTCAGGGCCTTGGTGAGTTCTGTGTATCCCAAGGAAGGTGATCCTGCAACATCTATTCCAGTGCTTCATCACCCTCATGGTCAAAACAAACATCAGTCAGAGCTTCTCCTGGGGGAACTCCAGTGCACTGCCTCTTACCCTAACACCAGGAGCCTTTGAGAAAGGTCCAGCTCTCACTTCTCTGCTAAATGCTCGAAGCATTAACATCTTAGTAAAAGTCAAGGAACTTTCAGTTAAGAAAAACATTGCATCACATTTTCTAAAGACCACAGAAAAACCTTTAGAAACTGCAAAGTACATAGCAATGTAAAGATCATGGCCAAAGTAAAAGTTTGTCCAAAACCTAACCAGGAGCATAACAAAGAAAACAATTCTTCAAGAGCCTTATGAAATATATGAACTGAAGCACCACAGCACATCAAGCACCTCAGGCATTCAGTGATCAATCCTTTCAGTGGGACTTGATGCAGAAACAGTCACAACAAAGATAAGAATGATCCTGCCTGCTCACATGCTTATGTAGACTCCAAGTCCTTCCGGGAGTGCAAAATGCAAAAACCTCTCACTATTCTGACAACCCCTTGTTCAGAAGCTTACTAACTTCCTTAAATGCCCACATGCAAAAGACAGAAATGGGAAAATCACCATAGAAATGTCTTTTGTTGCAGCTACAAAACAAACTACAAAGGTCTCCTACTAACAACTCAGATCACGTGTTGATCAGATTCAGATTAAGTACATCCCATTTGAAAATCTGGACTTACTCTGTCACAGTCCTTCCCCCTTCTTCTGCACCCTGCCCCCTCACAACTTTTAGCCTCCTGAATAATTCCAGCCAACTCTGAAGGAAAAGGGCAATTCAATTTCAAAATTTGTTATGAATCTAGTGCTGCATAGACCTCAATGCTCACAAACTAAATGTGCATGGAAGCACTTCCAGATCTGTGAAGCTGGTTAGCTAAGGCATAAGTTCAGAACTTACATGTAAGACAGGCTGGTGATGGGAGAAAGAAAATGGGATAAAGTGGTGATGGATGCAGGGGAAGATTGGGGAAGGAGGAACCAAGGATGCAAGTTCACAGGTAGCCATGGGTTAGAAGCTTCCTTTCTCAAGGAATGCATTTTAATTTTCCTACTCCTGGCAGCTACTGTGTCAGAAGGGAAAAGATGGATACACTGCAAGATTGTTCTATTATACTGATTCTGGTTTTTTCCATATCAAAACAGAGTAATTTCATACATAAACACAAAAAAGGTTCTTTATACAATCGTCAAGGAGACAAATTTCTTGTTATCAATGTGTCAAACTCCTGCAAAACAGGAGCAAGAACTATACAAAGAGGAACAAATTAAATGTTACTTGTGCTTTATTTCTTTACTGAAATAAAATTGTATTTAGCACAAAACATGCTACAAGAAATCCAATTCCAATTCTAATCTGAGCTGTTCTGGGGATTGGTTCCTTTGTTATTTTGCTGGTTTTGTTGTTGTTGTTGTTGTTTTTAAAGATCATTAAAATGCAAAGAGCTTTCTTCTTCACTTACCAAAAATCAGGGCTAGCCCATGAGAAGTCCCCACTGCTATCAGATTTGATGCTGCCTGAAAGAGTCAAGGAAAAAGACCAAAAGCTGAGATGTTCACAAACAATTCACAAATCCACCACTTCCAATATCACACAAAGCTTGCCAGAAGGGGAAATTTTAAGAAGACTTGATGTAACTTTTTAATATACAAGCAACAGACTTGTTGCTATATGAGAACTCATGTAGTTTCCTACATGAGAACTACAACCAAAGGAGAATTTTGCACCCCCTATGTGCCTCAGTCACACACACTTCCAACCTTGCTATGCAACCCTCACCTCCAGATGCATTTTTCCCTTTTTGTCTTGAACTAAAAAGTATCATTTCTTATGTACTGCTGCTACCAGAGTCAAAGTAATCAAATGACTTTCTTTTCTTCATAAAGTATTAAAACTTCACAAGGGCAAGAAATACTTGCTGTTTGCCACATCCTTAACACGCTTCTCTAATTACACACAGCTTACTTCTGACATACTTTAATTAGCGTGCTTGACTTCAAGAAGCTTAGTGCCCATTGCTAAACAGGCCTGTGCCTTTCAGACAGGCTTTCAGCAAAGCTTTAAGGTCATATTTGAGTTCTATCAGGGCCACAGAAACTTCGAACTCACTGCATGATGAGCACTTCAGTTTAAATGCCTTTAGGAGTCAAAGCAACGGCTAGCAAAGGAGAAATAGGTAGGGAGCTTCAAGGTGCCCAACAGATGAACGTGATGGGGAATGGCTGGGTGCTTAACTAAGAACTTCTGGTGATGACATGAAAAATGGGAGAGCAGAGGGCTCCATCAGCACAGGGCCAGTTAGGAAAGGCTGCACTCTGCTCCTAGAAGCTAGCCTTCTAATGCTGCTCCTCCTAACCCTCAGATTTGAGGGCTCTTAGCAAGGCAAGACCCATTTATCAACTCAAACTACTGCTTAAAGTCTGCCAAATTTATGTGAAGAATAAACACACAGTACTTGAAAATCGTGTACTTACAATTGCAGTAGGCAAACCAGCATCCACTTTGTCCTAGAAAAACAGAACAAATTATGAGTAAGCAGCAGAACTCCCTGCACTATTAATGTCTCTAATAATACAGCACACAGAGTCAACACAAGATGTCTTAATAAGCCTCACCAGGGCAGAAAGTGCAGAGAGAACCACAGGCAAGGAATACTCAGAACAGATGAGGAAGCATGCAGAAATGGAGAAGCAGACTATCTTGTCATTCCAAATGAAAGCTATCCTGTTTTTCCTCAAAAAAAGTCTAATCTGATTAACAGCCCTCAGTATTCTCTACGGACACTGCACTGATATCTAATGCAAAACCATTTCCCTCTCCAGAACACCTTCTTAGCTTCCCACCCAGGTGGTTCATACCTCCATCAACACCAGTAACAACTAGCTGCAGCACACTCACACTCAGACTCCAATCACACAGCCCTTACAGAGACACTCACAGAAGAATCACCTGCATTTTATGCTAACAAGCCTGCTTCAGAATTCACATTCTTTATAAATCCCTGCCTCAACTGTGATCTTGGACAGCTTCTTTTCACTGGCAGCACAAACTCCAGGCAGGCCTGAGGTGCAGTCACAGACAGCTTGTGGGCCTGGGATGAGTGTGGTCTGTGCCTGCTGCAGGCATTAGGCAGACCTGCTTCTAGCACCTTTAAGCAACAACAGCACTGACATCATTTTGTATTAATATTTCCCATCAGATTTCTTGACATCTGGCAACAAAAAGCAGTGTTAAAGAGGACTTACCACATTACTGCTGCAGATAGCTAATAATTCACTCCTAGTTAGAGGTTACTAACGCTAGCTTACGTACTAAACATGTTAATACTAATACTATGAAGAGGGAGAAGACCACCCACATCCCTCTACACCAGAACAAGCCGAAATTTTACTTAATAGATGGTCACCAGGAGAGATAGACACTTACTGCTGCAGATACAATTTGGGCAGAAATCCCTTTCAGAAGCGAGAGTCTTATAACTGATCCATGCAGAGAGAGAGAATCTGGGAGTTTTTTCTTCCTAAGGAAAGAAGAAATAATCCAAACACATTAACGCAGAGTTAGGAACATATGCCCACAGCTAAACCAGCAGGTAAAGTCTGCATGCATACATAACCCTGCAGTTCCCATTCTTATTGCTGATGCACACGTGTCCAGAATCAACAGCCATAAAATCAATAGCAAAGTATACAACCTAACACTGTGCCTGCATAAGAATTTGTCTTAATTCCTCTTCCACAGAAATGAAAAGTCCTTCAAACAAGTCTTCAGTTTCAAGCATCTCTCTGCAGACTACAGCATTTATTAATAAAGCCTAAGAGAAACACTTCTGCTCTTTACTCCAGCCTCAGTGCACCAGAAAGCTTCAACCTCTAAAGGTGAGCACCTGTAGGCAACACACAACGAAAAATGCTCATTAGCAGCATAGGACCCCTGGGAAAACCAGATGTATGATTGAAGTGTAATATTCAATTCAAACAGCTGACTACATACAAAAGGCAAAAGTTGCTGTTTATGGAGAAAATGTTTTTAAAGGTAACCAGTGTACAAGGAAAAGTAGATTCTGAAGAGCACTGGTATAATGCAACACACATAGGAGGGGGAAATTCCCCAGGAAAATTCAGTTATCTTTCCAAAGACATACAAACAAGTAGGTAGGCTAATGAAATATGCTTAATAGCTTATAGTGTGGCTGAGGACCCATAAACATGGTGAGCAGCTTCAAACAAACATGATAAAAATGACTCCCAGTTTTTCTGCCTTCCACGTACTGGAAAATATTAAGTCCCTTCAGGTTACATTTCATTCAATACCAAACATTTTTTCTGGAAATGAAAGAACAGTGCCTCAGAACACCACCAAATGCCACCACAAACTGTCACACTTAAGAGTGTTTGCAATTGTTTCCAATGCAATTGCACACGTAGCAATCACAGCATAACAGAAACCAGAGGCCAACTTCCCATGGCACATAAGCAGGCCATGGGAGCGGCTCAGGGTGTAAGATGAAGCCATAGTTTGAGTAATTAACAAAGTAAGTCAGCAGTATTGCAGCTAGCTATCACGTTCCAGGCTGCTTTGGGATGTCAAGATTCACATTCCATTTCCAGGAGCAAAAGCATTTTGCTTGCCCTTCCAAAACGCAGAAGGTTGCTTTAGGAAGTTTCAATTGTTCTTAGCATTGATAGTCCTTCTACCCAACCAAAAACATAATTACTTTTAATTGATTTAAATTCTCAGGGTATCAGACTTGTAGTACCTTTTCAGGTGCGTCCTGTCCCCGCTGTCAGAGCTTGCTACAGAAGACGTGTCATAGGAGTGTGTATCTGTGTTATCAACGTTCAAGAGAAAGGGATCTTCCAAAATGAAAGACTCTTCTTCATCATCAGTCTGAAATAAGAGAACCACCACACTTGGTAAATATCCAAAGCACACAACACCTTAACTGAAACATCAGCAAAATGGCATCAAGTAAGCAGAAAAAAAGTATGAGAATACAATGAAATAATCTCTTATTAGAAAAACAGAACAATGCTATACTGTGGATAGCGTGGAAGAATCAGTCTCCAGAACCCTCAGTGATCACAGAGGGGATGAATAGTGTGGGATCTCCAGTGAGAGAATGCTGCCAACAAGAGAACTAAACGTGCTGCACCCCAGGGCCGCCTTCTGCTGGTGACCCTCTCTCCTCAAGCATTGCCTAGAATTGTTTCTATGTTATTTTCAGGTGGCCATTCCTTAAGCTACCTTCTAACTTCAACACACATCACACTGTCCTTGAAGCACAGGGCCACAGTGCAAACACAACGCTGCACTGAGAGCCAATGTGCAGAGATGACAGCAGGTGCTCCTTGTTTGCCTCACAGAGAGCAGCCCTGTGCTCACTTTCCTTCAGAGCAAGGTATGCCTACGGGCTCACTCAGCTTGTGCTCCACATTGAAATCCCTTCCTGAAAACACTTTGCTGGTCATTCCTATCCTGTATACACTGAGACAAACAGCACCAAAGACAGTCTGCACTGAGCCAGGCTTTCTTCAGTTAACCACAGTTCTACTCCTTTGACGTGAATGGGCCCACTTGTGAGTTTGGGCTTACAGAAATTCTCTGAGCTCCACCTACATCCATCACCAGAAAGAGGACAGGTTCTTCTGCACCTTCACTCAACATCCCTTCCACTCGGGCAGCAATCTGCTGAATGTTCCTCCAGTTCCTAGACTGCACGTGACTGTCTGGGACACTTCATACCTGTACCTTTAATGCAGATTTTAAGAGAAGTCACCTGTTCCAAGCTCCTTTTTGCCATTATATGGGGCCAAACGTATGAAACAGACTACCAAAGTGGAGCTGTGAAGAATCCAGCAATTACACGACTCAACACGTGCTGTGTCAGCTATCAGTATCAGGAAGCCATAGGGTTACACCACTTTATTTCCCGGAAGGAAACGAGAGCCTGGGTGACCTCGGGGACCTTCTCCAGCCTCAGTGACAGCAGTTCAAGCAGCATTGCGCCGTGCCCCTCTCACCTCGTTCAGGATGCTCTCCAGCGTTGGCGGGGTATCAACTTGAGGGATGTCGAACTCTTTGTCATCGATCTGGACATCAGAAACCACAGACCGGGGTTAGATGCCCACCCCGCCTTCCAAACCTCTGCTAACTACGAGAGGAGCACGCTTTGCTTACACCCACCCCACGCACAGGCGCCAGATTCCGGCAGACAGCGACAGAACATGGGGAAAAGCTTCAGACAAAGAGGGAAGGTCGGGGCGAGATGCGAGGAGGGCACGTTTCGCCCGGGGCGCTCCCGCCGCGCTCTCCCCGGGGTCAGGCACGGCAGGGCCGGCCTCGCAGCTCCATGCCGCCCGATCCCCGCCCCGCTGGAAGCGGCACGGCGGCTCGCAGTACGAGCGCTGGCGTTGCCTGCACGGCGGCCACAGGGACCGCTTCCCCACCTCCACCCACACCGCCGGACGGGGCGCAGAGGGCACGGCACGGCACGGCACGGCACGGGCAGCGCCGGCACGGAAATGGCGACGCACCAGCTCGCTGCGGGAGTCCAGCTCGCGGTCGAGCTCCACCGCGCTCAGGCGGGACGCGGACGGCTCCGAGCAGGCCAGCCCGTCCGGCTCAGCCTCGGTTCCCGCGGAGCCCTCCTCCGGCGCCGCGTCCATGGCCGGGCTGGGACTGGTGGCGGGGCTAGCAGGCCGGCGGCGCCGGGACTCGAACCTGCGTCCGGAGCCGCCCCCACTCCCGCGCAGGCGCAGCACGGCACCGCCGCCCTCCCCCCCGCCGCTGTTAAAGGGGCCGCAGCGCGGCGGTAACGGAGGGGCGGAGGCGATGGAACGGAGCGGTTTATTGGGAAGTGCGCGGCTGCCCCAGCACGGCGGCAGCGAAACTGGACTAGGGAGCGTCGAGGACGTGAGCCTGCGGTGGAAGGGAAAGAAATCATCAGTGACGTGGAGAGTTACCAGTGAGAGTCGCTGCAGGGGATGCAGTGGTACGGCTGCAGTGAGCTCAGAACAAAGGCTGCATTTCCTCAGCAGCGCTGTGCCCAGCACAGCCGCTGTAGGATAGCTGCTGCCAGTGATTGCACGGCGATATCCCAGCGCAGGAACGAGCAGGGCCCAGTGCAGTGAAGTGCCCGCCCCTGCAGCCTGAGAAATGTCATCAGAGCTGCTAGATTATGGAATTAAAAGCTAAGGTGTCCTGAAGGAATAACTAATACTAGGGGTGGGTGAGCTCAGCAAGAGAAAACGCAAGCAGAGTTCTCCCTCCGTCCTGTAAAGCAAGGTGAGGAGTTGCTTTTCCTTCTCCTAGGAGGACAGAGGGTTTAAAAACACAACCACCCTTTCAGCTTCTTCCTTACATCCAGGAGGGCTGCACAACCCTGTGACATGGGATGCACATCAGCCTTCAGGCTCAGCCCAGAAAAACTGATAGGTTTTTGGCAGGAAGCAACCCAGCTTCAGCGCCTTGCTGGCACTGGAAAGCTGAGCTTTGGCTCTAACAAGGATTCAGAGCCTGATTACCACCAAACGCTCTCCTCCATGCTCCAAAACCTTCTTTCCCACTGCCAGCTGTTTCAGAATGGTCTTCTGCAGCAATGGGGCGTTTGCTCCTCTCACAATAGCTGTCAGTTCTCCTCTCTGAAAAGGGTGAGAAGCAGGTCTGCCAGTGGAAATCACCAGACCATCCCAACATGTACTGTGTTATGACAGAATTGTTAGGGCTGGAAAAGACCCCTCAGATCCCCAGGTCCAATCCCAGCCCACCCCACCATGCCCACTGCCCACGTCCCTCAGTGCCACATCCCCACAGCTCTGAGCACCTCCAGCTGACTGTCCCACCTCCGTGTGCAGCTGTGCAGTGCCTCGCTGCTCTTTCTGAGAAGGAACGTTTCCTAACACCCAACCTGACCTCCCCTGGCACAAGGTGAGGCCATCACCCCTCATCCTATTGCTGTCACCTGGAAGAAGTGACTGACCTCCATCTGCCACAGTCTCCTCTCAGGGAGTTGCAGCGGCTGATAGGCCCCTTTTCCATTGCACAGCTTTCCAAGCCCCAAGCCCATAGCGCTCCATGGAGTTGTGAGCAAAGTGCAGGACTCGCCTTGTTTAAACTCACAACTGGCCTCAGCCCAGCAATCAATCAGTCCAGATCCCTCTGTAGGGCCCTCCTACCCTCAGGCAGATCAACACTTCCCCCCAGGTTGGTGCCATCTGCAAACTTACTGAGGGTACACTCAATCCCCTCATCCAGATTGACAGTAGACATATTAAATCATGTACCAGGCCCTCCTCACAGGCAGAGCTTCTCCACTCCAAAACAAAAGGGAAATTTTGGAACAACTTTCTTTACTGATGTGCCTGAGGATGAAGGGAAGCAGCCTGTGGCAGCAGTGAGGCCCTGCAGTAGTGCAGCTCTCCATGAAGACAGCTGTTTGCACTGCTAAGTCACATTTATTGCCATGTAACTACTGTAAGAAACTTTTCACTCACTGTATAGAAGAGAAAGATGGGCTCACATTTTCCTCTGTATTTTTCCAGAGCATCAATGGAATCAACTTCAGCCTAAAAAGGATGTCAGATAAAATAGGTGTTTATGGGAAAATATTTTTGCTTCAGAGGAACATACACAGAACAGCCTGTGCTCAGAACTGCCCAGCACTCACCCCTCATGTACAGCAAAATCCCAGGCTGAAATGACACTGGTCAGGGCAGGGATTGTGTTTCAGCTCAGTAACACTCGAAGCTGTGGATGTCTCTGGGAGATTCTGCCTGCAGGAGCTGGGGCAGCAGAAGGAGTGTGTGCAAGGCTGTGTGAAATGGAGTTTTGAGCATCTCTACAAATCAGATCTCCACAGCTGTCTGGGAACTTGTCCCAGTGCCCTAATCACTCCTATTTGAACACTTCTTTTTTTCCTTGTATATTTTGGAATTTTCGCTGCCACAATTCAATCTTGTTGTCTCTTGTTCTTTTGCTACGTACCACTGAGCAATGCCTGTCTCTTCCCTCTCAAATAATGCCCCATTAGGCAGCCAAAGACAGCTCTTGGCTCTGCCCCTGAGCCTTCTCTTCTCCAGGTTTTGAAAACCCAGCTCCTTCACTCTCTCCCTGTACGGCACAGGAACACACATGGGATGCTGCTCATCCTGTCCAATGTTATTTGTGTAAGCAATTTGGTGCACACTGGAGAAACAAGTCCCTTGGAAAGTTCACCATGTCAGCAGGCAGACATCTTCCAACTAACGTGTCACCCAGCCCAAGAATAGCAAGTTTGCTGCCAGGGTTAAAGTAAGAGCTGGTAAAATATGAAAGTCATGAATCAGAATGATCAGTTGGGTTCAAGCCTTCTCCTTTGCAGAAAAACATCTGAAAAGTACAGAATTGTTCAAGCCTGAAAATCTTTAATGGTATGAGCTATTTTCGATGTAACCAACCTGCATCCAGCAGGTTCATTCACACAGGCTAGAACTCCTGCACTGTTATGTTCTGGATGGATTTGGAAAGATGAATGACTTCAGTTACCTGCTATGTTCAGGGGACAGAATATGGATTTTTTAAGCAGTGCCAAGTGGGACCTTACCACAGCAAAGTGCAGAAGGTCACTGCTGACTTCATTCCTTATTCTTCGGAAAAGATCCACTACTGTTTTGCATGGGCCACACCAGGCTTGATATGCATCAACAACTGCAAGCATGAAAATAAGAATAAGGTCAGAATGGGTCGTTTCAGACCAACACCAATAGGCTGGTTTGTGCACTTTGCAGTGTAATCTTTAGGAAGAGGGCTGCATTAAAGCCATTAGTGCCATAAGAAACCTGAAATCCTCACAGAAATGAAGTGTCCCCTTCTGGTGATCTCTATAGCATCACCTTCCTGGGGAAGGAGATTTTCCTAAGGTCCAACCTGCGCCTCTCAAGCTGCAGCCTAGGGCTGTTGCTCTCATAGTTCTGACTCTTGCAAAGCTCCACAAGGGCTGCGGATTCAACTACAGTAGAAACTAACTACTGATATACTGATAGATCAAAGGGTCAAATGGCATTAAAAAATAACAAGCTCACAACGTTGTGGAGTCTTTAAAAGATATATGCACGTGGTTGTGACCTTGAGGGTATCAGATTTTCCAGGGTGACCTGCTGCACAGGCTCACCTAGTCACCCTCTGACCCCCACATTGAGAGCCAGGGCTGCTCCTTGCACTGGGATCTCCCTGCCCCATGCCTGGGGCTGGATGGGGGACTTGAGGCTCCTGCACCAGTGCCACTGTAGTTCAGTGACAACTGTCCCACATCAGTTGGTAACCTCCAGCTAGTACAGCTTCTGGTAATATGGTATAATATTCCTTACTTTCACTCAGGGCAAGAGAAATAGAGGGTTCGTCCAAACATTAGTATCAGCAGAAACTGATTCCTCACAGGACCAAAGTGCTTGTAACACAGAACAAATCAACACTGTGTGTTAACCAAGCCCTTACCAATGAGGCCTTCAAGACACAGCATTTCCTCCCAAAGTTCCTGGCTATTGATGTTCATCTGTATGAAAATTTAAGAGCAGTCAGAGCAACAGCAAGTCATCAGGTAGTTGTAAACATATCAACATGTCACTGTGTGCTTGCCTGTATGACAGACACATCCATTCAGAGCCATTAATCTGAACACTGCAGGAAAATCTTCCTGCCTGTACTCCTCTGGTGAGCAGGGCAGGGCCAGAACACAAGTGGGAAACTACTGCCCCCCCCCCCCCCCCAAGCATTTCATAGGCATATGGAAGGGTATAGGAATACTTGGACAAATGCAAGCCCTCCCCTTTCAGTAACAGCAACTCTCTGAACAGTCTGGATGCTTGGAGACAACACCTTTGGTTTGCAGAGAGACAGTTATTCTGGGAGGTGAGCAGGGAAATGGTCCCTGTGCCTTCACAGGATGTTGGCATCGGGGACTGTACCAGCAGTGCCAGTGGTATCTGGATGGATCATGCCACAGTCCTGATCTTAGCATCAGGACAGCACTATGTGCTTTCCAAATCCTTTGGTGTGTTAGACAAGAGGCTGCAGCTGGGGGATCACCTAAAAGTGAAAGCAGCATTCAGGCCAACCCATATTTACATACCCCGTGGACACATTCCTTCACAGGTCCCCACCCTCCATAGGGCTAGGGGTTTCTTCCCTCCCTCTCTCCAAGCAGCTTTGCTCACAGCAGGGATGGGGTGACCCCTGTGACCAACCATGGGGTGCAGCACGGAGGGGCAGACAAAGCTTTTAGAAGACCACACCGTCCCCAGTAATTCCACCAACCTCCTCTGCTGAGCAGCCTACTTCTGTAAGCGCCGGTCACACGAGGGCATCAAAGAATAATTGTCAAAGGGTGTTATTGCAAAGTAAAATAATAAAAAGTGGCTCAGCACAAGCTACTCAATTGTCAGCAATAACTCAATAAACTATCCCTACCATTGGAATGTGCTAAAAAAGCTGATTGTAGGTTGCCCTTGGACTTGCAGGGGAGCAAAAAAGGATGACACCCAGGGTTAGCAGAACCTGGTGTTTTCTAAATAAATTGTTCTGAATTTTTTTATTGTTTAATCCAAGGACTTTGAAGAATCACTCATGTTGGTAATATTACTTCTTTGCTGCTGTGCTGATACTGAACAACAACGATTCCTAATAGCATTCTCAGTCGGTATCATTAATCCTAAATACATTCAGTTTTGTACCGGAATACACTGGAAGACTGTAAGCTGCAAGAAGGGTTATTATTCAGTAATTAACACCAATGCACATTAAAAAACTGCTAGAATTCCCAAGTCAAGAACTCAGAGTGGAAATTCCCATGCAAATTAAGCGGCTTCTTGCAGACTTTCAGGTGTCACTGGAGGTCAGGGTGCGCAGTTTCTCCAGGACCCCCCTGGCTCAGAGCAGGGAGCTGTTCTGACACCTCCCTCTGTTCCAACGCCTTTCTCTGCTTTCAGCATGTGACCCCATGCCTAATTTATCAGAGCACATCTGCAGAGTTAAGAAATGCAATTATTCCAGGTATTAGCAGCGCTAGGACCACCCTTGGAGCGTTCCACAGCACGTTAATGAGTTCAACTCATTGACGATGACTGTAATTTGCAATAATGAGTTCAACTGATGGACTCCGAAAGCAATGCCAGCACTGTTCAAAGTGCTTTGCTAACGTGGATGCCCAGCAGCAGCCAGGCTACAGCTCTTCTCTCATACCCAGAGCATCTCCAAGCCAACTCGCTGTGCCATACACAAGGCTCAGGTCACGCAGTCACACCACAGTCACACCTGTGCAGACCTAAACTAGGATCTCCCAGGCTGGATGTGCAGCTAGTTGCCAGAAGTGCAAAGTTTCATTGCAAACATTTGCCATCACAAAGGAATGCAGTGCAACGAGCAGCAGCAGAAATAATTCCTAGCTTAAACTCTTCACCTTTCTCTTCTTACATATTCACAGCCTCACCCCATGATCTCCAATTTTTATAATGACTTATGAAGTTCTTAACCTGGAATTTTTCCTGGTACCTCCCAACTTTTTCCAGCTTTGCAGCAACCTCTAAACACACAAACCCCTGGCACTGACCTCAGGGCCATATTTGCCTTGCTGCAGTTCCCCAGCGCTTCCCACCTGCCTTCAGGAACGCTTTTCTACCACCAGAATCTCACAGCAGGGCTCTGACAGCAGATACCCTAAGACCAAACTACATTCTTTCAATTCTCCGTGAATTTACAAGTTGTTCTGAGAGGCCCTCCAGCACGGCTGGCTCCCACTGACCTGAAGGACCGCCTCCTTTCTCTTTGCAGCCATTCTGTCACAGCAACAGCGGTCGCTGCGCAACGCTTTGCTGCTGTCTTCTAATTACGTCTTCTAATTACGTGACTCCGACCGCTGCCAACCTGCACCACAGAGAGAGTTTTACCTGTCGTTGCTTTTCTACCCAGCAGGACTCAGCAAGAGCAGGGCTGGAGCTGAGCGCTGCTGCAGCTTCTGGACCAAAACTACAACAGTGGGACTCCCAAGCCTGCGGAAGGAGCAGACTGGGCCCAGGTACCTGTGCAGCAGCTGGCAGCTCCCCAACACTGCTATGGCAGCACTGGGCGGAACAGCAGCCCGGCCCTCCCTGCTGCCCTTCTCCTGCTCGACTGCCGTGGGAAGCTGGGCTCCCTCTGCTGTGAGCCCCTCTGCCTGGCCGACCCACCCGGCTCTGCCTTCTGCCTTCTGCTGCATGTCCCCCTCCACTCCTCATCCCTCCCAAACCTTAGGTCACAGAGCCAGAATCACCCCATTGAGCACAGGGGAGAAGCTGCCAGCCATTCTCCAAACACAGCTCCATGCTAAGTTTTCTTCCCTCATCTGAAACAAGCATCCAACTGCCTGCAAGCGTTCAGGTCAACAGAGTTTCTGCTCACCCTGACTCCTGTGCCGGGCTCCTTGGTGCACACCTCAACCTGCTCCCTGCCCCTTGGCACACAGCAGCCATCCTCCAGCTGGCCACCTCCTGGCTCAGAACCTGGTTTCTGGTACAGCAGCTGCCCTCCCTCGTTGCCACCAGCAAGCTCAAGGTGACACTGCTTGGTGTCACAGGGACGCGGGCAGGGAATCCCCAGCCTGCATCACCAGTGTGGGTGAGCACTGCACTCCAGGGTGCCCCCACAGCTACCTCTATGTAAACGCGAGCCCCCAGTAAAACCCCAATGATTATGACCACAGCTGAATTTTCACGTTTATACCTAACAGGTGCCTACATGTCAGAATTACTCGCTCATCCCCTTTGAAAACTTATTTTCTTGACTTCAATAACGTAACCTCATGCACTGCAATTATTCCTCTGCCTGCTATATCACTGCCTTAGGGGAGACCGACAGAGGCAGGGCAGCTACTACCTGGCTAAAAGCTGTAGAAGTTTGGGGCTTTTTGTAATATGAGATGCTTGCCTTAAGAACACAAGATGCCTCTGAACACGTCGAGTAGCATGCTTCACTACCAGGAGCTCCATTTGTGATAGCAACAACTGGCAAATTGTCTCATTTGACTTTGAGAGAATACCCCAACCAGCAAGCTGGCAGTGGTGAGGTACAGCCAAGCATTCCAGCTGCCTGATCACCAGCACACTCCAAAGCAAAACCAATCACTTGGACACATGTAACCTTTGAGAGAATGGTTATCATCATTGGACCCTGCAAACAGACATAAGGAGCAAATACACTTTAAAAATTGATTAGGTTTGATTGGTTTTCAGGAAGAGAAACGGCACAAAGATGGCAGAAATGTGATCCTCTGTGTTGCGTCCAAACTCTGCTTGCTTTGGTTCTGCAAACTCTAGCTCAAGAAATGCCACCACCCAAGCAAAGCTGGCAAAGGCCTGGCCAGCACATTTGTTTCCATGCAAGCCTCAGGAAGCGACTGCGGGGCTGTGGAGATGGCACAGAGAGTGCCGACTGTTCCATGAAGTTCAGAAAAACCTACATGTTCTGGTAAAGTTTTTTTTTATTTACACTATTTTCTTCTCTTTGTACACACCTATAGCAACAGGAAAAATTATTCACAAAGCTTAACTGAAGGTAAAAATGTTCTCCATCCAACGGTTCGCCCTGCCAACACCTGCGGGAAATGGCAGCTGTTCTCACGCAGCAACAAGATTGTCTGAGCATTGTTTTTATCATTTCTGGTAGGATTTAGGAACCCACCACCTCAAAAGATGTACACAGATACTTACTCACCCTTCTTCTGAACACTTTTAGGCACCAAAGTTTTATAGAACCAAACTCAGAAAAGCAAAGTGGGGGAGGAGGAGGAGAAAAAGAGATGTGAAGGAACTGGAGCTCCTAAATGTACGTAGCAGGAGTGAGAACTCAGAAGCCAGATACAGTCTGTAAAGTTTTACATTCACAATACCTGCCTCAGAACTTTCCCTCAGGTCAAGCCAAAATGTATCTGATGGGATTTTATAGATAAGACTTCATTTCTGAGGTACTGCTACTTATCAAGTTCTCACTTATTTTCACTTTCATTCTTGTTCAGCCTCCGAAGTCCATCACAGAAAAAATTGCAGAAGGACATAAAAACTTCCAGTCACTTACTGCAATGCCTGGGGGAAAAGTGTCAGGTGCTCACTTTTATTTGTCTTTCGAGAGCAGAAGAAATTACATGAAGTGTATATATTCTCCTCTGCAACCATGTGATAACAGTTATCTGATACACAGCGCATTCAAATTCCAGGCCAAACCACGGTCACATTTTCTGACACGAGTAGTGACCTCTGAAAGAAGTAAGGCTGTCACAATTTGATCTTCTCATCAGAAATTAAAGATGAAGATACTTATCAAACCTGGTTAGCAAAGTTACAGACCTCTCTTCTTGCAGCAGCCTTCCTGAAGCTCAAGGTAACATAGGAAAGATTTGGTTTAAGACGTAGGCTGCAACCCTTAGCATGCCTGTTAGTGCTGTGTAGATACAGTGTGTGGAGATTGACGACTGAAACTATGGCCTAACCTGAAATTAGAAAGCAGACACGGGGAGAAAGCAACAACCCTGAACTGCACGAAGGAGAGCTCCTTGTGCTCCATTAGCTCCTATGCATATCTGAATCCTGAAGCCACTGGGGGGGGGGTCTTGTGTTCCAGTCTAACCTTACACACAGTCTTCATTTGTACCCAAATTTCTTCCACACTTACAGGCACCATTTCAGGAACTTACAGACAATTTAAGCCTCTGAATACATTAAAATCCCATCACTTATCACCCAGGTATCCAAATCCATGCATGTGTGTATATCTGTACATATACACACAATTTATAGCAACATGACTAAGCAAAAACAAAAAAATATATAATTTCAATCTGTTCCCCAACTTAATGCACCCATTAATAGAAATAATTTGCATGTTGCTTAACTATGACTGAAGGTAAAGGATGCAAAACAAAAAGAATCCCTTAATCACTGCTTGCCAGGTCCTTCTGGTCTCATAAAAGTGTAGCTTTTGCAACATGTTGTTCTCTCCACTGATACTAGGGATCAGCAAGTGTGTATCATTAGCAAAATCAACTAATCCTTCAGTAATTATCTGAGAAAATTCTTGGCTTCTACAGCAAGAGCTTATGCCTGCTTCTATTGCAGCCACCTCTCACTTCCCCCAAAAGTCAACAGTCATGCAAACTCCAAAGCATGAGACTTTCTTCCAAAACTGTGCAGGGCCGTAGAACAATCCTGCTGACCCACTCTGCTGATTTGAGTATTTCGTCAGTACTGAGTGACCCTGTGTGGCAGGACAGTGCTAACTCTTGGATCCTGTCAGTACAGAATGTGCTGCTTATAATTTGGGATATACGGGATATATGTCTCCCCTTATTTTCCTCTTTGAAAAGGAAGTATAATGTAAGTTAAGCTGAAGTTCAGAAATGCATATATTTTACTTAAAAACATTCATCTGTTCAAAATTCAAAATAAACTTTATGGGATACAACAGTTTTCGTTTTTTTTTTTAAATAACATTTCATTCAAACTGTATATAATTCATTGAAGTATTCGTACAGCAAACAATGGTTAACCCTTGAAAACCTGTAGAAAAAGATTTTCACACAAAAAAAGGAAAAACAAAATTGAGGTATCACACCCAACACGCGTTCATCCAAGCACACGCACACACTCAAACGCACTCACACACATCCACACACACAGGCTGCAGCAAAAGCAGAAAATTGTAGGCCCAAAAGGAAAATGATGACTGATTGTTCTATTCCAAAGTCCAGGTAGCTCAGGAAAAAAGAAACAAACAAACCAAAACAACCCCCCAAGAGTCCTCTGAGTAAAGAAACTACCTCAAAAAAATTCTCAAGTGCACTGGAGACCTGATCATTTAAACTGTTTCTGCAAAGCAGCTCCCTGCACCTAAGAAAAATGCAGCCCAAGGTGACTTGTGCAAATATAAGGAGTCAGGAATATTTCCTGCTGTTCCTTAAGTAGACATGAGGGGTGTCCATAGATTCCATTAGCCTTTGATCATGCAAGATACTGTTGGAGTGCTGTCTTCGCCCTGTAAGAGAAAAACAAGCTGTTAATTGTTGGGTTCTGGCTTTATCGTCAACGACTGCATGAGCAAAACTACATGTTACATCAGCAAGACAGGGAAGATAACCAGTGAGGTGACAGGAAACTGAATAGCTGCCTCCTTCATTTGGAAGGATCTCATTGGTGGTGCAGTGTGGGCTGTAACAGTTCAAGGATCCCCCTGCACCTGAGAACAAGGCCATCTAACCACGTACACTAGATGTTCAGCATAGCCTGAGCGACTGTCAGATACAGTGTGGATGAGGATGTATCTCGAACCTTGAATTTTTAAACAAAGAAATCCCCCTTCAGTTGGTGAAAAGCAATTATTTTTCTGTATGCTACAAATGTACCATGAAAGCAGTGACTGCAGCTGAGAAATGAACCTGTCAGTATCAGGAACACAGCCCACACGAGAAGCACATCATTCCTGTCAGTAAGACTGCCCCTACCAACGCCACACAGTGAGCTGAGAGGGTGAAAAGCAGCAGTCAGAACAGCTACAATTGATGCAATCTAACTTTATATGACATTTTGGCTACAAATACCTCCCAAGAAACTATGGTTACAGTTTCATCAATATTTCAGTTAATTCGGTGTTAATTACTAGGACCTGAATTGAAAATTTTGCTTCTCCTTTGAGCCCACACCTCCCAGCCATGCTCTCACACCCTCACAGTCCTTTCCAAAACCCAAGCCAACTCAGCATCCCAGAAGATCACATAATAAAAGCAAAGATTCTCCTCTAATGGTGTTTCTGGATTTTATTTTGTATTTGTACTCACTTGTCACACAGATTTGGATCCGACGACTGACTCAATTTATGTAGGATATCTACTATTCCCATGTCTCGCAGTTTATCCTGGCGTTCTTGTGAACCTATAACAATAAATTACATTCTTGGGAATATCACCAAAAAAAAACACAAAACAAAACCATATGCAGAACAGAAGAAAGGAGTGGCAGCAGAAACCAGCTCAAGGAGAGGGTATGGAGCACAGTGCAGCTAAAACACAGCGACGGAGAACTCCTTCAGCTGTGGCAACTTTGAAACAGAGCTCCAGTTTCTTTTTTGTATTTTAGTATGCATGTGTTTAAAGAAAAAGAAATAATTCAAGGGCAAAATGCCACACAAATTTTATCCTAATGCATGCAATTGAAGTCAAGCTTCTTTAATCTCATTTTTCTGATTTGGATACAAAGGACATTTAACTGGAGGTGGATTTTTTAGTCTAAGTTGTAGCACTGTGAGCAGAAAACCACTTGGAGCATAACTGTCACTGCTGAACAAAATTCTGTGACCCGAGAGAGGTGGAATAGGTTACAATGGAGGAAAAAAATGTCCTAACAGCACCAATTTCTTTATTGAAGAGCAGCACAGTCAATCTGAAGATCCGTAAATCATCCACCTAACAAAGCCCTCCTCCCAGCCCCAGTACTCCTCAAAGAACACCACTTCCCAGCCATTCTTCTCCTTCCTGCTATGCACTGCTGCCTCCATTTGTCCTCTCCATCCCCCACAACAAAACCACTTTTTTTGTTGTTTTGATGGTGCAGCATTCTTCAGTTCCCTGCCAGTTGCCTCCCACTACAGCTACAGGGTTACAACTCCTTTTTCCCATTCCTCCCAGTTCCAGCCACAAATCATTTTACTGGTTTCAGACCCTCACTGCCCAATCCATTCAGGTCTGGGAAAAATATCTTTCCAACAAAGCCCTTTTCTAATCCATTGCCATCCAATTCTCCCCAGTGAGTCTGCTCCCTCCAACGATGAATTTCCACAATCCCCTCACTGGGATTCTTTCGTTCCAATTGTTTTTAGATTTTGCAGAAATGCTGCAGGTGAAATCTATGTGATACTCATCAGCTCTTCTTTATTGACATCATCTTCCTCCCTTCCTGCCCCAGAACAGCTCCCTACATTTTCTATGTCCTGAGCACACTCACTTCTGCCATATTGCAGAAGATAATGATAATGATATAGGAAAGGAGTGGCAGCAGAAACCAGCTTAAGGAGAGGGGTATGGAGCACAGTTCAGCCAAAACACAGCAATGGAAAACTCCTTCAGCTGT
Source organism: Lagopus leucura (assembly GCF_019238085.1). Taxonomy (NCBI): domain Eukaryota; kingdom Metazoa; phylum Chordata; class Aves; order Galliformes; family Phasianidae; genus Lagopus; species Lagopus leucura. The sequence goes on from NW_024962274.1 coordinate 12,330,802, forward strand.
GGCAACTTCGAAACAGAGCTGTGGATTCTATAATGATGTCTCCCTTTTCTATGCTTTGGATTCCATTGCACTGCAATAATGACTAGTATGCAACACTAGCCTTTTGATCAGGGTAGTAACTTGTCTGTGTATTAACAGTGAGGCTTTCTTACCTTCTTCTTCATTCCATATGAGATTAGATATACAGAACATGGCAGCAAGCTGAAGTTTAGCATTTGAATGACTCTAAATACAGAAAAAAACAGTATTCAAATTTAGAAGAAGAGATTCAGAATTTCTCACACTTACATTTTGGCATTCATCCTGTAACAAATGAGGTAGAAAAAGCTTGGACAAATTCTGTATCTATAACTTCTCTCAAAGATGACACCATGACATAAGACACTTTAATAGCTTTCAGTCAATTCCGTATGTAAGAGATCTACAGGATGCTTCTTTTTCAAGATCATTACAAATTTTCCAAGTAGGCATTGCTTAAGTCAGCATAACATTACTGTGGGAAATAACACTGGATATTCCTTCTAATCTGCCATATAGAGCTGCACAGCATGATTTCTTAAACATAACTGGGTAGACAAGAGCTAAGTGCATGGCAACAACCAACAGTTCACATGAATAAATGCTGAAGTGTCATCTTTAATTCTGGCAAAAGATCAAAATAAAACATTGAAGAGAAATTCCCCCATACCATGTAGTATTTGATTTTCTGCAGAATGTCATCATTGGTCATAATCAGTTCTTTTGCTGTTGTTCCATCTGCTATATTGGCAAGAATACATAACGTCTGAAAGAGACAAAAACTGTTAAGAATATTGGCTGCAGATCACATCCTATGATTTATACAGTTTTCCTGGCAGCTTAGAACTTGTAACAAACAATTCCTTTAATTAGTTTTAATATCTTTAATCTGGAGTTTCCAGCTTGCTTACATTTCGTCAGTGCCAAAGCGGTAACAACTGTGGTTGAACAGCCCTTCCAAAAACACAGTTTTTGCTGTTCTAAAAAATTAAGCAACATTCATTAATTCATTTCAGTGAGTGAAATTTAAGTCTCTTATGGAAATACGCAGCACGTAGAAAAGGTACAATATGTTGGAAAGGAGTCTGTTCTGTATCAGCAGCTAGAAAAAAAACAACACATCCATGTAGTTCTTTGGGTGAGAAAAAGGAAAAACAGAGCTCTGTCTGCTGATCCCTCAGAGAAATATTTTTTTTCCCCACAAGTTCTAATTACACATCTTACCTGCAGAGGTAACTCAAGCCAACTACTAATGCACCTGCTTATTTCTCGTGAATTAGAAAGGCCATCTTACAAAACAACCTTGAAGCAACAAAGCCCATGTTTGCACTACGTGCACAAGGCATTAAGACTTGCAAAGGCAGCTTTCCTGGTGCTCGGGAGGCACAGGGAGATGCTCTGTGAATTCTTCCCTTAAGAGCTGTGCAGGAACTCAGCCATGTTTTCTGTGCACGTGGCTGCAGAGGGCTCTGGAGAATGACCAGCACGTGTGTGATGCCTTTGTCTAAGCTGCATTCACGTTAGCAGTTGCAGACATCTATTATTTCCCAAAGCTGCTGATGACACACTAACAAGTCAGACAGTGATAAGCACCATCCTACTTGTGTGCAGTGTTGTGTGCAAGAGTTAGTTCTGAAACAAAAACACGTGATCTCTTTGCAGGGGTAAGCAAAGTGCTCTGTATACTAAGGCCCCAAAACTACATTCAGCTTTACAACAGCCTTCTTCCAGGAGGTGCACTTTCTCCTGCAAAATAATTCTCTGAGGTTGGCAGGCAAAATCACCTCCTGTTGCAATAAAGGCCATTTCACTTACTAGAGCTTTATCAAAAGCAATTTAGAAAGAAACAACTGTTTAATCCTCAGCTGTTTCACAACCATGTTTTTACTAAGCTTGCTACATATTTAGTCTTTTTTTTGTGTGTGTGTGTGTGGGTTGGTATTTTTTCTGCTAATTTTGCATTTTAAATGGCCACAAAAGACCTCTTTACTTCAGCCCACTCTTCAGCGAGCAGAGATTTAGATCACTCTGGATTTAGGGATTACAGACATTTGCCATGCTGTTCACCATCAATATCCATTCTAAGCTCCTCTGCAATCTCCCACAGCTTCTCAATGCCCCCATTATTCACCACCACATGCCCTATGTGAAGATAGTTAAACAGAGCCCTCATCTCTCATAATTAGCCAAAATTCTGCCGTCCATCCTCTTACTTTTGCTGTGGTAGCCTCACAGAAAGTATCTCTGTAAGCTGGCACCCTTACGCTGCTCTAAAACCAGAGATGCTTTTCCCTGTTGGACATCTCCTCTCTCAATTTCCCTTTACTCACGTATGCTTTTATTCTTCCAGCTGTAATTTTTGAGAGCACGCTCTTCTGATCTTATCTTGGGCTACACCAGCATGCTCTTCTCCCTGTCTCCTCTGCTGTGACCACTGCTGGCTCCCACAGCCCCCAGAACAGCTGAGATGCCACAGCTCCCACCAGAACACGTTGTGCCAGCAAAGCAGGCAGTAGCACTATTCTTCATTATTGACTGTTCCAACAGCTGCTGCAGGAGCAAATAACCATGAAGTTTTCCCAGCATGAAATACTGGCTTTGTTCTTTTCCCATGTCCCCGTTGCCCCCTTTCTGCCATGCCACTGCCTTACATTTAATTCTTTCATTTTTTAATTCAATTCCAACATGTTTATAATAATGCACTGAAGAGGAATTTCTTGTAGGTACTGAAGTTATTAAGTGGACAGACCTCAGTAAAATAGCCACAGCACATCATAATCCTCAAGAAAGTTAACATGATGAGAACAGTGAGCATTTTTAGATGTTTCTCAAATTGTATTCTGCCATGAGAACTTGAAACAAAAGAAAGGATACCTGTTCCTTGACTTCTATGTTGTGCTCCCCTTCCAAAATGAGGGTCACTGCTTGCATGATTTGCTTCCCATGAGTACTCATTATATGGTCTATGTGCTGTTAAAGCAATGAAATATAGTTAGAAGTAATTTTCCAGACACAGAGGTGGCATTCCTACATGAATTACTTTAAATAAAGAGTAGCAACATCGCACAAAGTTCCTAGCTCATAGCAAGGTCTCCCAAAACACAAAGCAGCAGAAACACCTGGTAATATTCCTCTTCATTTGAACCCTGGTCACGTTTGAGAGAGCATGATATGAGCCTTGGTTTTTGGTTCACTGAAACCTGTAGAAAACAAAGCACTGGGTTCCTGTTTGGCCATAGTCTGAAGACTAAATCCTGCTGAACGCAAGCTCTCAGTATGATGCTGCAGTTAGAAAGAACCACCTTCTCTCCTCTGATAACAGGACATAAAAGAGGGCTAAAGAAGTGTGGCTTTTTTTTCCCCTGGAACTTTTTGGTACAGTTACTGGAACACTGCAACCAGGTTTGACATCCTCATTTAAAATCAAAAAAAGCCCTTAAAGGATTCAGAAAGACAAGATGCATGAATTACTTATAGTCGAGGAAAACTGTTTCCAGGTCAGAGACTTACAGGTAAAAATGTCATATGATTAAGGACTACAGACACCTGTACAAGAATTAAAGTGGTCATAAGGAGTAACAGCAAAAAAGAAAGTGAAACCAGATCTACTGGAGGAACTGATAGCAAAACTCAGGAGTGACCACCAGACATAACCAGTGCACAGCACACACTGCAATGTTTTGAGCCGGAACTCCTTATGGATAAAGATTCTTGTAGGATTTCTTACAATTGCTGGCACTGGCTTTTTTTCTGGCTTTGAATTGTTACAGACAGTAGGTGAAGCTGGGACAGATCAGAACAAATAACACTTCAAAATAATGAGACTTCGCTGTTGGAGCTCAGGGTGAATTTAATGAATGACAGGTTGCTCTTTTCACATGAAAATCTTCACATCAAGACAGCGTAAATTCTCTATGAAGCTTATTGAGATTCAACGAGTACACATATCAGAAGATATTTTGCAGTGACCTTTTTGTAGTAGAAACACAATACGTGTTAAATGCACAGTAGAGGCTTCGTGGTATTTTTCCCCCACAAAAATGCTGGCTTGCCAAATGTTTGCTGCATGTTTTCCCTCTGTTCTTCACAGGGGATTACCCCTTTCTTTTCCTCCACCAATACCTCTTTCTCCCTGTCAAAAACAATTCATGGGCTTACATTTTCAAACCATTTTATTTTAGGTTGTAAAACGAGCGTATGCATTTTTCTCCCAAGCGCACAGTCCCACAGTCAAATTCAAGAAGTCTGTACTCACTACACAGTTGGGTAAGAACAGAAACATGTCAGGTATCCTCCACACAAAGCACCTCTCCACATATTGACTCAAGTGCAACTCTCTCATCGCTATTTCAGACAAGTTTCACTGAAAGATTTTTTGGAGAACATTGTGGGAAGCTAAATGTCATGGAATTGATGATGAAATACAACTGTCTAGTCCTCTATTTGTAACAGTTACCAAGTTTCAGTGGATGACAGAATTCTTTCCAATTTTTCTGATGCTGGTTTGAACTTTTCTTTACAGATACTGGGAGAAACGCAAAGAAGAGCCCTCAATTTTAGCCATGCATCAAACAGCAATAAACAGAAAACCATTTTGTATTCTCAGCCAAAATCTTTGCTTTGTCAAAAAAAAAAAAGTAATCATTAATTTGCCCCGTCTGTATGTTTGATCAGAAGAAAGTCTGTTAGCAGCTCTACTTACTGGACGAGTAGACAGAAGATTCCTGAGCAACCCTAAAGTTTTCATCAGAACATTTACATCGGAATCAGAGAGTAACTGGAATAACTGCTCTGTGCTCAGACCTCGTAAGATGTCTGATTTGATCTTCTGTTCAGCTTGAAATGCCATATTCTGAAAAAGACAGTGTTTTTTAAACCTTAAGCTTTAGTTTTTACTTTAAGTAGACAGTTATCTGCAAGCATATATATGTCCTTCCTAAAGTAATCCCAAAATTGTTATAACTTACAAAGAATTGTAAATTCTCCATAACAGTGTGTTTATGGCTATGCAATAAATCAATATCCACACAGTTTTATGGCTTATTTTGCTGACCTGGTTATTACCCACTTTTGTTTGCCCCCATCATGCTACTGACACTGCTCAAATATTTGCCTGAATGATCCAGACAACCAAATGTGTATCTGAATGAAAGGCTTCTCATTCATTTCTAACTGTTGAAGTGTTCCAGGCTGACAGTGCTTCCCTTCTTTAAATGGACAGAATGAAAAAACAGATTTCACTTACACTATCTCCAGTAACAACTCACAAGTTCCTTAAGTCACATTAACAAACTGCTTCAGAAGTGCAATTGCAAGCAGCATTCCATCAGTATTTTACTCACCATTAAAGCCCAAATGCCATTCACTCGCAAGGCAAGATTTTCACTTTGTGTTAAACTACATAGAAGTTCTATGGCTCCTGATTCCAAAATAGGCTAAAATGAACAAGTTGGGACAAAAAAGTAAAAAAGCAGTAATTCTGTAAGAGAATCATATCCCCAGTTAAAGTTTGTTTTCTTGGTGCTCACAAGTTTTTTTTAGACAATCATTATTCTACAAGTCAAAAAATTCATTTACACTTCTTTTCCCCTTCAGAGAATACATTTGACTAGTCAACAATATTTAACTGTCACACCACTGTAAGCAGGCTTACTTTTTATTAGAAAGCAATCTGTGATTTCAGTCTGCCTAATATTACAACTCTGTGACAATTAACACATAATTGATACCCATCAGGAACGCTTTCTGAACCACTCAGCAGGGTAGCTTTTATCCAGAAACAATAAGAGGCAAAGGCAAACTAACCTCTTTGCTTGGTGAGAACTCTAGAAGGAGATTGCATAGCGTAGAAGATGCTACTATCAGAATTTCATTCGGAGCATTCTGTAAAACCTGTTGTCATGAAGGGGAGAATGGAGAATCTCTGTCAACTAGTAGGGTAAGGCAGGGATCACTGTGACATGGAATACCTGGAATTACGCTGCACTTTGTTATGCTACACATTTGGAGACACTTGGATGCTTGTAGTGCAGATTCAGACAGTGCTCATTTAATTCAGTGTGATACTTCTCACTACATGGCAAGCTGGAGCAAAGCAAAGTTGTTTCATAGAGGTCAGATTTGAGAGCTTTCATGTGGCTTTTAAAGAAATCAATGGGAACAAAGCCCTGTTCTGCAAAGCGTGGACTTAATTCTGCTCAGTGGCCATTCTTTCAACAGAGAACAGGCTGTGACCTGCAGAACACCTCTATACCATGCTTCACCAAAAAATATAAAATAAAAAAATGGAAGCTCCAGGAGTCTCCTCAAAACTTCTGTTCCTTGAGGAAAGCACGATACAATACAGCAAATTTTGTCATACTTGTCTTTTTGGGAAAGTGAGAAACCTCAAACAAGATAAACTCTGTTAGGTATGCCAGGAGGTCAGGTGGGACCCACACGTGCCATCCTTGAACAGAACATCCCCCAGTGTGGTCTGGGAGAGATTGGCAAGGTAAGGAGGATGCAACTGCTCTTCCAGCAAGGAAAGAGAAACGAGTGAGGGTGGTCTGTACCAACATCTCTTTCAGAGCAGGAGGCAAACGTTAACAATTACTCCATTTACAGAGTTCTGTACATTTACATGTGCCCTGTAGATGTAAGCCTTCCTCTTCAATACAGCTATATATGCTAGGGAAAAGTGAAGAAACTTCTGTAGTTATTATCAAGCTGGATTGAAAATTAATTTATCTTTATTTAAAATTTATTTTATTTTTCACTTAAGAATAATTCCTGCCATTTTGGAATGAGCAGACAGAATTCCTGACTCCAGCTTATTTAATAAAAATTACAATGAGCAACAGCCAGCAGCAGTGTTTGCAAAGTTTCTTCACAAAGCTCCCTTTCCAGATTGGTTGTGCTTCTTTGAGCAAGCTTGTCATTTTAGTTTTACATTTCTACAAGTTCTGATGTTTCCAAGTTGGGATTTTTGCAACCTTTTAGATATTCAAACCATTCCTTCCAAGCCCTTTCAGATGACAATCACAAATATTGACCATCAGAGAATTATGGCATTGTGACTATGCAGAACTTGCAAGCCTCATAAAAGGCCAATAAGATGAGCAGCAAATCAATTTTGTACAGTCCATTATTTTTGAGAATTAGAACATAAGCAGATCAGAGAAAGTCAGTGAGACTTTATACAGGCCTGAGCAGTGTGTCCAACAGGCATCCTTCTTCTGCAGAGTCACCCAAAGCACCAGAAGGAGCCAAAAGATCTCCTGATCTTTTCCTTCCTTGCAGTACTTTGACTGAAGCTTGAAGACAGTCAGCTCGTGGGTCTGCCTCACTATCAGATTCATCAGTTCAGCTTTGCTGATGAGGCTTTCTCTGTACTTCTGAATAGAGAGCCAGGCTCATTTCAGGCATTTTTCTTTCTCATTCTCATGGGCGCCTACATTGCCTAAGCATTCAGGCTCCTTGCAGCATTGCCTCATTCCCCATTTTCAGGAGCTAAAAAACACTGACACTAAGAAACTGGTCTATTTATCTGCACTCAGTGACAATCTTAGTTACAGGGCAAGAAACACTAGGTGCATTTTGATGTATTTTAATGTTGTGGATAATTGCATTTTATTTAAAAAAAAAAAAAGTATTTTAAAAAGTCTTGCTGAATTCTTCAGCTTCAGTTTCAGTATTTGCAATGAGAACTACAGGAGAAAACAGGCCTAAATTCTCTTGTAGCACTTACACACCAAGTCTGAACTGTTCCATCTACTCTGAACTGAAGGATATACAGTCCTACAAGACTAAATATTAGGGATAATGTAGCTTTATTAATTGATCACAGGAAAGAAAAAGATGAAAAAAGAGCAAAGCATGGACCACAGCACTCTTTGCACGGACTTGATTTCTAAGTCATATCCACTATGATTCTACAGAAACACGTGCAAATTAAACATACACCATATCCTCCATGTCATTATAACCAAGCAGAAAACTTGTGTGGTTGCAACTTGACTTCACTTACCTTCATTAAAGGTTTCCATACAGCATGATCCTGAAAACTTGTCCTGAGCTGCTGAACAGAACGGGACAAGCTGTGCAAACACCTAAAACAGAGAAGAAACACCCATTGTGAAGAAAAGTACGCAGAGGTACACTTATGCTTCTACACATACACACACATTGCTTTTGCACATAATAATGCAGTCTAGAACGTGATGACCAATAGCTTGCAAACAGCAAAAGAAAATACCGTGCTAGTCCAGGATCATTTTCTCCCCTTAACAAGTTTTCCAACAGTAGATTTCAGATCAACTTCAGCTCTTGAAAAACTGAAGTTCCAGCAAGTGCAACATCAGACTTTGACCAAAAAAAAAATAATTGTATGAAACAAAAAAGCATCCTACCTGACTGCAGCTAATCGCACCTTGATACTAGATTCAGATAAGCCATTAACAATACGGTCCATCATATTTTCAGTTTCAATGATCTAGAGCAAAAAGCAATCAATATTATATGAATAAAATAATATGAACATTTATGGGGTGGTTGTTTTGGGGTTGGTTTTTTTTGTTTTTTTTCTTTTCTGTCTGCAATATTTTAAATATCATACAAAAGCTACAGCTAAAAATAACAAGCCCCTTTAGAGTCTCAGATTAAGTGGAATAAAGTGTGCATCTGCACATGATTTGGAAGATATCTATACCCTCTGTTCCACTGCTGCTTTCAAAACGTCTTGATAATCATTAAGAAAATATATGTATAATATACAGAATGTATTACTCAATGTTATACTAAAATGAAAGACAGCATGTGTGAGTGCACAAAATATATACAAACTATAGATCAGAGACATGTAGTAAAGCCATCTGGAAAAGATACAGTTGCTCATCTTCCATATTCAGACATGGCCCTCATGAGCATTTCAAACTAGGATAAAAGGGAGTTCGTACCATGGTGGAAGATGGCCTTCACATAATAAAGCAACTTTTCCCTGTTCATTCCCATCACTTACAAAAGACAATTCTTTGAAATGTAAGAGAAGGGATCCTTGCTATTAACTAAAGAAATTAATCCTGCAAAAAAAAGAGAAATGTAGGGGCTTGAATTGAATTTCCAGTAGGGTTTGCTGTCGTAGGACAAGGGGAAATGATTTCAAACTAAGAGAGGGGAGATTTAGATTGGATACAAGGAAGAAGTTTTTACAGTCCTTGGAAACACCCAAGGTCAGGCTGGATGGGGCTCTGAGCACCTGATGGAACTGTAGGTGCCCCTGTCTGTCGCAGGGGAGTTGGGCTAGATGGCCTTTAAGGGTCCCTTCCAACTCAAATGATTCTATGACTCTGTGAAATCTGCAGATTCTGAATGGTTCCCCACTGACAAAATCCTCCTGCTTGTTATCTTTGCACTGAATGATTTCCCACCTCCTACATGCCCATACATTTCTTCCATTTATCCCCTTTAGTAAGTAAATAAACTCAAAACTCTCCTGCCTCTTGTGCCTGATATTTCAGTTTGACATGGCAACTCCACACTAAATTTCAAACTTTTAACTACATGACTACTCCTAAATTCCAATGTTTTCTTTGTTGTTTGAGTAGAACTTGTTCTCCTTCACACCAAACACTCCAATAGCACAAACCCCTTGGTCACTTCAGAATCATGGAAACAATTCTGACTTGGTTCCACAATATGATTGACTGTCTAGGGTTTGTTTCTGGATTAACATTTATTTTATAATAGAGGCAAATTTTGTCCCTCAAAACACAGAAATGTTTAAAGACCCACATGCCACAACAGTGTCCCTGCATTGATAACAGTTGGATTGATAATCTTCATAGGTCCCTTTCTACTAAGCTATTCCATTCTATTCTGAGTAGCAAGGACCACAGCATGTTGACAGACTTTATTCTGAAAATCTAGTTCATCACCATGAAAAATTCACACTAACTTTACTCTTCTATCTTGTTACTGAAAGACAAATTTTCTTCCAATTCCACTCAAAGAAAGTGCACTGTAGAAGACTGTGTTAACATAACAGAAAGCAAGCCTTCACACCTCAACTTATACCAAAACAAAGAGGTGGAAGGAGCAAAACATATCCAAGCTCTTGGGCTGCCCTTCAGCTACAGCTCTGCCTCATTGCTAACAGTTTTGCCCACCTTTTTTCGAATATCTTCATCGTTTGCTCCAAGGGAAGCGTACAGCTTGAAAGCAGCCTGGCGCAGTTCATGGGCATGCTTCAAATCATGGTCAAGCTATTTAAATAAAGTACAGATATCAAATATAGACACTAAAAATTACAGGTGGTATTTCCTTATTTGCTGTAAACTAATAGTTGCTTCCTGGGGTTTTGTCTACAATACACAGAGCAGCCAGAAATGCAAACAATCTGCTGATTATCAGCTGATGTCCACACTCATCATCTGAACACAATAATTTAAGGGTATGGTTAATGTCACTGCTGAGTTACAGATCAGTCAACTTAAATAATATTTGCTTACAACAATTTGATGCCAAAACACTTCTCAGATGTTACTGCTCCGTCCAGACCATACTAAGGCAAAAAGTCTTATTTACTCAACAGAAACTTATAGGAACAAGCCAGGAGAAGTGGAAAAAACTGGGACAGAATCAAAAGTTTTATCAACAGAACTGAAGCCTACCCCTAAACCACAGGACCTAGATCTTAAGGAGAGCGTTAACTTCCAGTTCCTGTTGTAAAGGCAACACATCAAAGTGCTGTCTAGATGTTTCAGGAAGGTAACAACACAGGTGCTGGACAGGTGAATCAGGATGATGCACCATGGGACACATGGTGTCTGTGCTGAGGTATGATAATCAAGTGGCAAAACATTAGCTGTAGGGATAATAGTGGCATCCAAGCTCCTGCTATGTGTGAGCAAGGCAAGATAAAGAGTACATACAAAGTCTTGACTCTGGGAGAGCAGACCTGGATGGGCAGATGGAGAACACTGGTTCTCAGCCAGGAGAAGAGAAGGCTGGGCAGAGACATAAGAGCAGCCTTCACCTCAAGAAGAATACAAAGAACATGAAGCTGGATACTTTATAGAGGTGCACAGAAAGAGGAGAGACAATAATCAGATTGAAACAGGTGAGGTTCTAACTGGATGTGAAAAAAAAAACTATTCACCTGGGGAACTTTGGAACTGATTGCACTGAGAAGTTGTTTAATCACCATTGTTAGCAGTTTTCAACAGCCAACTAGACAAACCCTGCATGTCCTTTCCAACCAGAGTTGCTCTATGATTGACACCCTTCCAAACTCCGTACCAAAGGGTCCCCCATAACAAAGCAAAATTTTAAGTCTACTCAAAATGCCAGAAAAATGTCAGTATTAAGCAACAAGTTACTGGTATAAAAGAACTGTGAAAAATTAAGCCATATGAATAGTTTCCCCTGGTACAAATACATCATTAGAGCACAATGTATTACGTCTATTTTAAATATTTTAACAACGATAAGAAACCTGTTCTGCAAAGTCCACACTTATCTAGTTTTTACCTTTTGGGGTGTAATTCAAAGCATTTTTTCCTTCTCCTCCAAATAAGCACCCTGCCCTTCCAGATGACTACTTTTACAGACTTTCTGAACACTTCAAGCACTGTCATAATATCTGTAATCACTCACATTCAGAACCTTTGCCATGTTTTTGATGCTACTGCCAATGCTCATCGCTCCCCAGTCAAATGCTAATCTTCCTTCTGCTTATTTAAATCCAAGGTGCAACCAACAGGTTTTTTTAATGCTTAATTTGCATTTTTACATCTACTTCAAAGCAGCTGCATATTCAGAATCAATTCAATCTGGTGAAAGCCTGAGAGGTGTGTCTACTTCTTGGGTCAGTTTCAAAGAAAAACAAAGGCTCTGTAATCCAGTTCTTTGGGGTACTTTCTAAAGACTGAATGAGAGAAAAAGGGAGTTGACAAATGATACTTCCCTACAAGGAATATCAAGAACAATTCTGCTTCTGAGGTTGACTGATCTACCAGTGCTTTGGTAAGTGTATACAAAGCTGGGAACGGAACAGCTCCTAAAATACCTATGAAAATAAGCCTCCAAGGTATATTGGATCACTGTTTATCCAACCTCTTGCAAGTGCAGATAACACCTGGAGATAATGTGAAGTGATATACAGGACATCCAGGTTTTTCTGCTTAACAGAAAAGAACTATCTCTGAACTTGACATTTCCACAACTTCACCTATGAATTCAAACCATCCACATCACATGCACTATTACCTCTTATGAAGATGAAATGCAGTGGTTCCTGAAGGTAAGCCTTGTAAACTCAGCACGTGAGCAACATGACAGATGCCCCAGTCTGGTACTTCATTGCTATACTTGGAAAATGTCACTAAACTCTTATGAAGAAGCTGTGTTAAACTATCTAGAAACCACCTTCCTGTTTTCCACAAAGAACAGCAGCATCCTTCTTACAAGATGCAGAGCCCAAATATACACAGAGTTCTTTGTTTGGATATTACAGGCTCCAGAAAAAGCAGCTAATGAGCAAAGGCTTGAGGACTACATGCATTAGGGTCATGGCCGGAGCTCTGGCAACCTTTCCATTGACAAACTCAGACATAAGGCTGAGTTAAATAGAATAAAGAAACATCTTGAGCCCATTTGTTACTGTTCTTCAAATATTCAGAAGGGGAACATACCCTTTTGATATCAGTGATTGCACTCACTGAGCTGGGATACTTGAAGTAATCGGCAAGCATGACAATGAGGTGGTCAGTAATGCTGGCAATTCTTTGGAGCTCCACATCTGTTTCAATCAAATAGGCCAGAGTTTCTGCTCCTTCTACTCGCTCCTCCAGCAGTCTCTCCTTGCTACACATTCGAACCAAACATGGCAGAGTCTGATGAGTTTAAAAAGAATAAAAATATAACACACTGTTTGGAACAGCTACATTCATAAAGAAACTCAAACAGCTATTCTAGAGCAATTCTCAGTAATGTTATTTAGACAGGTACCTTCAGACAAAAACAATTTTAAAGACTACAGAGAAATTGTTCAGGCATTACTGAGCATGCATTAGGCTACTTTCAACCAAGTTCTCATGCAGTGAAAAAGAGTCTTATGTTTAGATCAGATGTTGCTACTGACACTGGTGATCCTGGAATGAATCCCATTTTGGATATCTGCTTAAAAAGATGGGAGTGATGGAAATTTGACTCTGCCAACATGTGGACTTTCATCTGTAATTACCTTGAATGGTAGATACGAAATTCCCACTAACACAAAGTGTAAATGTGTACTCTACTGCAATGAACACTGAAATATGTTTTCTTAGTGCAGCACTGTATAAAGAAACTGCCTGTTCCCCAGAATTACCAGAACACTGGACTTAGGGCCAGTTCCTGACACACTGCCGACAGCTCTCCCTACTCGAACCAAATGATGAAGCACTGATCTTCAGACAAATTTACAAAACTACTGAGAAATGTGAGAAATGGTCTGATTTTGATGGGCTCCTTTCATACACTGTGCAAGCATTTTGACTACAGTCTTCTGAAACTTGCTACTGAAATACAAAACAGTGCCTTGTTCACAAGCAGAGAACAAGGTAGAAATGTTGTTTCCATGTTACTTATATCATTACAAACCTCAAGCTGCTGTGTATCAAACTTTGGAATATTTATTGCTGGATATGGACATTTTGTGTGATTCTTTATTTAAAAATTCTTAGAAGAGCCATATGGCTATAACTGTTTAAAGGCTAAAAGCTGTTAAATTAAAGGGGAACAATTTGTTGTTTGTTTTTTAATAAATATCATTAGAACATGGTGCTTTGAGACCATCTATTCAACAGATTTTGTGTTACTTTTTTATACTAGACAAATAAAAACAGGAATAGATCCTCACAAAAATGCTGTTTTAAACAGAATTGTCTAACTAGCTCACCTTAAGAACGATGCAAGAGTCATCAGTCCGTATTGCTCCAGCTCTGCACATGGAAGTAAGGCTGTAACAACATAACCAAACATAAATACACTTATCATTGGTTTTTAGCACTTAAAATGCTGCAGAATAACCAGATGCACTAATGAAATGCATTCCCCTTACAGAATGCTGTACTGCTAATTTCCATACATTTGAGCTTAATGGAGTTGAGCACATGAACACATTACGATATGCACACTTACAAGGAGATTTATAGTGCAGAACATCTTGCTGGAGTGCTGACCAACACACACCACACAGGTCAAAAAAAGGACTAACCAAGAGGCTTGACTGATGCACAAATCTCTTACACTAACAAAACAAAGTTAACGACCTCCATTGTGATAAAACAGTGATACGCACCGATCTGTGCTACGCTGCCCACAGCACAGGCAAGGACTTGAAACAGTAAGGAGAGGGTCAACAGAAGGCTGACAGCCTGACAGCTTAAGTCATAGAATCACCAAGGTTGGAAAAGACCTCCAAGATCACCCAGTCCAACCGTCCACCCGTCACCAATATTTCCCACTAAACCACGTCCCTCAGTACAACATTCAAGCATTTCTTGAATGCTTCCAGGCTCAGTGACTCCTCCCTGGGCAGCCCATTCCGGTGCCCAATCACTCTCTCAGGGAAGCAGTATTTCCTAATCTCCAGCCTGAATCTCCCCTTGCAACTTGAGGCCATTCTCTCAGTTCTATCACTAGTGAGAAGACACACGAGAGAAGAGGCCACCCCCACCTCACCACAACATCCCTTCCGGTAGTTGCAGAGCGATAAGGTCACCCTAAGCCTCTTCCAGACAAACTCATCCCCATTCCCTCAGATGCTCCTCAGAAGTATTGTGCTGCCCTTCTGTAAACACGCTCCAGGGCCTCAATGCCTTACTGCAGTGAGGGGCCCAAAACTGAACACAGCATTCGAGGTGCAGCCTCACCAGAGCAGAGTACAGGAGGATGATCACCTCCCTGCTCCTGCTGGCTGCACTGTTTCTGATACAAGTCAGGATGCCACTGGCCTTCTTGGCCACCTGGGCACACTGCTGCTCGTGTTCAGCCAAGCATCACCCAACACCCCCAGGTCCTCTTCCTTTACACAGTCCTCCAGGCACCCAGCCCCAAGCCCACAGCACTGCCTGGGGTTGTTGTGGCCAAAGTGCAGGACCCAGCAGTTGGTCCTGCAGAACTTCATCCCATTGGCCTCAGCCCAGATATCCAGCCTGTCCAGATCACTCTGCAGGGCCTCCCTACCCCCATGCAGATCGATAACTTCCTGCCAGCCTGGTGTCATCTGCAGAAACATTCAAGCTTGGCAATAGGCTCTAGGAGACTCAGTGCCCCAATGCAGGAGTAGTCAAGCATCTTGTTTTAGCTTTCAAACTAAGCCACTGTAACTGGCTTTTAGCATGTCACAACTTGGTGGTTAAAAAAAAAATAACTGCAATTCGGTGATTTAAAACCAACATTTCAATTCTCTGTTGGGCTGGTTGGAACTGAGTATAGGGTCAATCACAATGGCCTAGTAGTAACATGCCAACCTTAATAATACCATGTTTCACTGCATTCCTATGATTTTCAGAAGTACCCAGAGCTCCCACATCTTTAATAACATCACTGAACCCATTCCAAATGCCTACCAATGACAGCCATGAATAAAAATGCATTGATGATGAGCTATCATGTCTCAGAAGTTAAAAATATATGACTTGACAGCACACAGATTATTTTATAAACTTTTCTGTTCCATCTTTGTATCTTACAGCTGGAAATGCTAATATTCATGTCCAAACAATCAGGAGAAGAACACTAGTCTTGCAGCTGCCATTAATTCCTGTTAACATACTGTTTGCAGGACAAACTGGTTCAACTTCCAACACAACGTAAGCTAAAGTACTTCAGGTAAAATAAGCTTGGCTTAGATGGCAGCAGCTACGCTAATTTCAGTAGAAAAGGTTACTGTTCTCCTTATAGGTGCAAATTACTCCAGGTCTACTTCAATAGTTGAAAAGCAAAGGAAGCTGCCTAAGATACCCCTGTACACCAATACAGGTTAAAACTAATTTAGCAAAAGGCTTCAGAAATTCACAAGAATAGCTCTACTTCTGCATTCTAAGGACTCTACCAATAAACCAGAGAAGAATCCCACATTAATTAACAAAAGCTGGCATATCAAAAGTGAAGTCTTAATTTAGAACCAGAAGAACAGAGGACCTGTTACAATTTCACCTACTACTCTACCCTAGATGAAATGAAGGGAGATATAACTTACTTTAAGGGATACAAACAGGAAATGGACTTAGAGAAGAAAAGCCAGTAGATTTTTTTAAGCCTCTACACTGTCATCAAACTGAGGCCTTGAATGCCCTAGGAACGAAGGCTGCCCACAGACTAATTAGAAGCCCACTCTTGAAGCACAAGACACTGGTTTGTTTCCCTCTTGCTTATAGCTCTTCTTTGCTTTTCATTGCACTCTTTTTCTTCTTTGCTTTCAGAAGTCCATTTGAGCCAAAAATGAGAGATTCTCCAGCCAAATCCTTCCAAACCAAAGCAGATTAATAAGGAATACCAACACATCTGAGAGCGTTCATCCTAGAACAAGGAGACTGTCCAAAGACAGAATAGATTTTTAACTGCAATCTGCCTTCATAACTAATCAATGCTCTCATATCTTGAGATCAGTTAAAAAAAATTCAGTTCTCATACTTGATTTTTTAACCCTAATTCTGTTTTCTCTGAATTGCCAAAGAAACACAAATCATTCACAACAGACTTCTACAAGGCAGTTAATTTACCTTGCCCTCCTTCAATGCTTGAAGAAAACCAGATTTGTTACAAGGGAATACGGGAAACCCCCAGTCCAACCTCCCACACAGAGTGGGATTACCTTCCCAAAACAATCCTCCCCAAATGTACGCTTATTTATAACTGCTTTCATGAGTGGGTTAAGTTGCCACAACCTGGCAAAATGACAAGAGACCATCCTACCTACTCCCCTTCCTTATTCCTCTGCCAGAAACTCAAGCCTTTGCACTGACAAGTGTCAGTGAAATCATTTTGGTGAATAGAATCAGAAAACTCATTGCCGCAGACCAAAGATAAGCCACCAAAATTTAGAATAGCTGTAAATGGAAGGAATTAAATTAAATCAAATCATCAATGACCAAACTCTCAAATCATGTTTAATTTTAGTAGTTCATAGTGACAAATCTCTTTAACCACTTGAAGTCATTTATTCCATCTCATCAACACAGTGGAGTGAAAACGGTCTTAAGCAGAGTTAGTTCCCAGCTTACGGAGTGAGAAACCCTAGTGTTCATGTTACAGAACTTGGTCACATTTTGTCACAAGGTACAAAGACATTACGTACACAAACATACAGAAATCTGCCCATGTCAAAAGGGAAAGGTTGATATAAGATAAATTAATAACTAATTCTGCTGCATGAACATATGAAGTTTAAAAACTAATCTATATTTAATTAGATCACTTGAGAGAGCGCCAAGCTTTGCTCTCTTCTTATTTTAGGGGAGGGCACATTGTTCTCAATATACCACAGCCACAGTCTCCAAAGAGAACGCTCTGGACAGTGGTGTAACAGGGACATCATCTTGCAGTACACGATTCCATTTCAGTGTTATGCTTTGTAAGGACACGCTATTGACCATAACCTATCTAACGTAAAACTTGTTGTCAAATTCAAGCTATTTGTGAAAACTGCAGTTCAACTGAAGAAAACAGAGGTGGTTTTGTTTTTCCTGTTTAGGCTCAATAAAAACAAAAGCTACACCGTAATGATTATTAGGTGATAACAGTATTTCAAGTATCTATGTAATGCAAATAACATCTAGGATTATTCCTACCTAAAGTTTTAGTTCCCTTACTTGCAGTGAGGAAAAAAACCCAAAAGTTAAGAAATATTAAACTGCACACTATTGCATTCCAATTCCTGATGCAAATTACCATTTGGCTGATGTGAGCTGCATTTCAATAGGTTTGTCCCTTTGTAACATCTTCACAAAGATTTGTGGTAACAGTTCTCCATCAACCGACACTGTAAGCAATGAAAGAGAACTCAAAGTAATATTAATTCAATCAGTCAATAAAGCACGTGTCAAACAAGCAACAGTTGCATTATACTTACCATTTACTAGAGTCATTGATACCTGTGGGTTCTCAAAGGCTAGAACGGAGAAGCATTTCAAGGCTTGCATTCGAACCTGTGTAAAAAAACAATAAATGAAGCATAAACGTAAATGCTAACTCAAAAGAAATATTGGACTGTACTGATGTACAAGGTAGCAGAAATAATCCTGTAAAATCAGTAAGAAATTTAGATGGATAAAAAGCAGATAAAACATCTAATTCACAGTTTAACTCCTCTGATCTCTCTGCTTGAATGACCATTACAGACTGCACGTGGTGAACTATTTTCAAAGCCACAAGCAAGGCCTGGCATGTGGGAAGCAGACATTCAGAAACACAAGTTTGATTCGTGGTTTCTCACAAACGTGCAAACAACAACAAAAAACAGATGTATCATAAATCCAGTACTTACTTTTTTCAGGATTCCCAAGTACCCAAGGGAATTGGAAACACATGCCACTACATCAGTAGTTTTTAAAGGTGAATTTAATAAAAGTTCTGAAGAGATCATCCTGTTGAATTGATTTTAAACTAATCTTAAAACAAAAATATACTGTAAGTTTTACTGCTATTACATAACTTCAGTTATCACCTGCGCACTAATGATTCACAGCTCTCTATGCTGGATCAGAGAATTGTTTAAGTTGGAAGAGACCTCTGGATATCATCTGGTTCTACTTCATCTACCAACTAGGGCAGCTGGCTGTCCAGTACAGTGTCCAGATGGCTTCTGAATATTTCCAGGGAAGGAGATTCTACAAACTCCTTGGGTAACCTGAAATCTGAAACTAAATTTTGGTTCATCAAACCTTCACAGTTGCCTAGTCAAGTTAGCCTATGACTTCCCTATAACCTCTTTAGTGAGGCAAGGAAAATTATCATCGTTGTCATCCCACATAAAGAGTTTAATTTGTTCACAGTCTTTTGAGTTCATTCTCTACAGTTCTATATATGTAAATTTTGCCAATGTGTTTCTATGCTTTTGTTGCAACTTCCTCAGTGTGACAATAAAACAAAAAAGCAAGGTAAAAATCCCTGTCTCTGAAGAAAGCATTTGTGACTGCTGCAAGCTAGGTTTATGTTCATTCTATCTTCCTCAAAGAGTCCTAGAAACATGGAATTCTGAAGGTAGACAACAACAGCAAAGACTAGCAAATTTCTATGCATTCATATTATATCTCATTACAGCCAAGGTAAGACACAATCAATAGCAGCAAAGTCTTAAGTCAGGAGTAACACAGAGCAGAAATGGATACGTGGCTTCAAAACAAAAGCCTTATTTGACAACACTTCTGTTTACTTAACAGATGATTTGATGAATACAATGCGTGCTTCAAAGCAACAGGAAGCAGAGATTGTATATCAAAAAGCATTGAGAAGAGTCAAACCCAGCTGAAGAGTTGGATTCAAGAGGCAGCAGCAGACCTGGAGGTGGGGACAACGGCGTTTTAATGAGAACAAGTGAGGTCTATGTGGAAATTAATTATTCTATGTGATACTGCTGTACTAAGATTTTAAAATTACTGCAATGGCTGCTTTCTTTGCTAGCTTTGTCTACTTAAAAACAATTAATTCAGCAGTTATTGAGAAACAGATGCCAGAATTTGGAAAAAACATGCAACTATGGTCTCGAAAAAGTCACCTGTCCTGCCTGTAAAAGCTACAGACCCTTTGTGTTAGGCACCTCACAAGTGTGCGTCCCACTCATCGCTCCCTGTCAATAAATGGGGAAGATGCTCACACCACTGCCTGCCTAAGGGATGATTTCTGTACCAAAGCAAAAGAGTTTATTCAAAAATTACCAGTCAGTTATCTTGGCAGACCTACACAAACTACTGTCAAAGGAACTGAAAGCCCATCCTGAGGGCTTCCTGTGTCTACTGGTTGATCTACTCCAAGTTCTGAAAATACACGATGTTTTTGAATACTGTCTTTTCCTATCTTGCTCTCCTTTACTTGCATAAATATTAAAAAACTATGGATATAAGTATGAGAATGAAATGGCTTGAATTCCTGAAAAACATCGGTTACACTGAAAAAGCAACTGAAAAATCTCACCCAGCTCCCATTTCTTTATTTCAAAAAAATAGGAATGGTTCAAACTGTTGCACGACTTGGAAAATTCACCTTACAACAGTCTGAAAAACTTCAGTTGATGAAAAAAAACAAGCAAAAGTTGCCTGATTGTGGTGAAAACTTAATACAGAAAGACAGAAAGCACAGCTGTCAGTCCCAGTAATAAAACAGTGAAAAGACCATACTTCAAACAGGATTTATAAAATGAAACAGCAGTGACATTTTCACATAGCCCAGGATGGACTCTTGAAAGCATAAAAAAGGATGGAGACAAGACTTGTTAGACTCAATGAGCACAAAACACTGGTAGCTGGCCACTTCCACAGATTCCAAGCTCATATTTTAAGGAGTGTGTCTTCTCTTTAGAACAGCTCATCTTTGCTTTTCTTCTGCTTAATTGCTTTTTCTCCTTTAACGTTCAGCAAATTTGACCAGTCTTATTTTGATTTCTTTTTCTTATGTTTGCCAAGTGACTGCCCTTCAGATCAGCTGATCCTAGATCTGCCTTCAGTAATGATGCCCTAGGTTTACAGAGCATTCCAAAATAACAGGTTTCATTTTGATAGAAACCCACATGACAGATTGTTATTCTAGAAATAGACATTACACACAGTAACAGTTCAAGTTCATATATGCATACACAGCTTTTCTCATGACCATTGGGATCCCTTTCATAAACTTACATAAACCACTGGATAATTTTAATCTCTTACTTTGTAGGAGGTGGAAACTAACAGATGTGCGATATTCTGAACTGCTCCATGGTTAAACAAGATTGTCTGGTGGTCTGGACCCTAGAAAGGAAAACATAAAACGAAATGTATTTATTTAGGGAACATGTGAAAG
This sequence comes from Lagopus leucura, assembly GCF_019238085.1. NCBI lineage: Eukaryota > Metazoa > Chordata > Aves > Galliformes > Phasianidae > Lagopus > Lagopus leucura. Next base: position 12,351,841 of record NW_024962274.1, read on the forward strand.
ATTACTATTACCTCAATTATTATTATTTTAGTATTCAAAGGTAGGTTTCCTAGCATGGATTTTGTAATCAGTTGGCATATCGACTTATTTTTACAAGAAAGAAGCCTGATTCTTACTTTACAGCATTTGTCCTTCTCTGATAATCACTTTCATGCTTTACTTCAACAGGAAACAAAATCATTTCCCATAAATGAAGAAACATGGACAGACTGCTTATGTTTCTATTTTTCATATTGGAAAGAATAGAAAGCTCCTGATTTTCTTCACAAATCACATAGAAGATCCCCAGTCACTGATGTCTTTCTAAAGGGTAATATTAAACATTTTCAACAACTCTAACCTCAGAAGAAACAGAATTAAGTGTAAAAATGTTTCCAGATAAAACGCGAAAGTGCTTTGGGAACTGATTCACAATTTCCTCCTACAGATTATTTTAGTTTCAAACACACTCAGCCATAAATTTAGACTGCCATCACCCATTTCTTGACTTCAAGACCCAAGTCAACAATGGCCAATAGATCAATATTTTCCTTTCAATTTAAAAAGCATTTGGAATTAAACACAAATACTGAATTCTGCAGTAGATAGAGATCGGAAATTCTGTAGCATGACGAGACTCAATGAGGTCAAACAAACCAAGAAATGCCCAAGAGGCCTGCAACTCCCAGCAGTCTCCTGGGAGACTTGCAAACACCTCTTCAGAAGTAGAGTCATGACTCTGGCCACTGCATTAAACATGGGCACAATTGAGATTCACCTTTTGGAATGTCACACCGTTAATCACGCCTTGATACATTTTCTTGACTACTCTGCAAATGAAGCAAGGATCTTCACTCAATTTTTTGTTCAAACCCAGCTGAGTTTATGGGCATATCCACACACCCTAGTAAGCATAAGTGACACTTCCTTTCCACATTTGAGATTCAGCTGAAATCAGATTCTTTTTATACTCAAAAGAACATTTTTGGAACATCCCTTACTCTAAGAAAAACAGCATGAGAATTACTTTTAGATGCAACATATCTGGTGCTTTAAGAGATGCTTCAGCTGCTACTGCCACCAAGAGCTTTCTATAAAAAAAAATACAATCAAAATAGCATGGTTGAAGGAGGAAAACAACTTACATTGGCACACAGAAGTGGCTGAGGCAATGATTTAAAGCCGCAGCTATGCCAGTGTTGAAGCTGAAGAACAGACATTGAAATATGTGAAAAATATGAATGAGCTTAGAAGTTAAAAAAATCATATTGACCTAGATTGTTCTAGCAATTCATGGGCATTAGCGATTTTTTCAATGAGATGCAGATGTCAAACTCTGTATTGATAGCTGCAGAAGTTGATGTACAGATTAGATGTACGTGTTGTGTTTGCACACACCAATTCTGCTTGTCCAATGCACACACAGGCTGAGTTATAACTGAAACAGACACAGCTTCAAACACACAGGTGAAATCTTCAGGTTACAGTATACCCTTCCTTTCTAATTCCAAGCATCTCAGACAACAGCTTAATGGCAGGGCCTTTTGGCTTTGTTTTTCTCTGGGTACCCTATCAGAGTTGCCAGTTCTACTTCAAGGATCTGAAACCCCCTATCAGCAGAGTTGGAACTAGGTGATGTTGAAGGTTCCTTGCAACCCAAGCCATTCTATTCTAGGATCTTTTTTCCCCAAATGTGCTTGAGCGATGCAATATTTCAGAGACAAATAACTTCTCTTGCATTATTTTCTATCAGAATTCTGATTTTCAAGAAAGCAGTAGGATAGAACAGTCTAACAACTCATTCCATAATGAGATTTTAGAAGCAGATATGGAAATGCAAATGTATCTTGGTTCAGGGATCCAGCACCAGGCCTAGGATCACATAAGAAAACATTCTCAGAAGGGGCTTAGGAGGAAACTGCCCTGATTACAGGTTTTATCCTGGATCTCTCCGGGACACGAGAGTTTAATTTTCAACCAGTGGTGAATGTATTACTCATACAGAGATACCACCACATTCAAAAATAATTTTCCAACACTATCTTTTCAAACTATTTATACAACTGCTTCTTTCCAAATGCATACTGTATCTTTCTAATTTGACTATTAAAATAGTAAAGCTTACCTACTTGTGCTACTTTCTCTGGAAAGAAATCGACTGTGATAGAGAGGACCTTTAAAAGTAAGTTTTGATTTGCATTTTAGCATGCTTTGAACACAATCCAATTTCAGTTTACTTGGTTTTGATTATATGTTGATAGAGTCGTAGCTATGCATGCTGAAAACTGCATCATTTCCCCCTGTAAACCAACACTGTCCTTGGCTTAGGATGGCTCTTCTCCAGAGTCAACACATTCCACTGCTCAATTTTAACTCCAAAGATGCAGTGAGAAGCAACACAAGCAGGAACTTGAAGCAGGTTCCTAGCATACTGCTGTTGTTGTCTGAATCAAGGATTTCCTAGCTGAGGAGAACAGGTCTGAGCTTTTCCAGTGAAATTTGAGCAGGTAAGAAAGAAGGAAACTGAGCAGTTCAAACAAATGCATCTCTCTGAACAGGAAGAAAGAACAGAGCACAAGATCTAAGCAGAGAAGAGTATGTAGAAACAAGGAGGACAGGAGCTGTGATACATCATCATTTAATTACACTGTTTAAATATGTCAACATTTTGTGTGTATCTGTTAATAGAAGGAAAAAATTATAAACATTGATACTTATACTAATATGCTAAAGCTAACCTGAATTATAAACCTTACACTAACTCATTTACCCAGGAAAAAAACTAACATAAGGCTCTCAGTCATGTTTTTTTTTAGGGGAGGAGATGAAAATTTCATTTTAAAATGTTCTGAATACTGAGACTTTCAGAAGTATTTAACACTTTTTAATAAGAAAGTACTTTCCACATAAATCAGAAAATCCCCTGCAAATTCTGCTGCCCTGCACTAGATGTATTTCATCACATCAGAACACAGCAACTGACTTTTCATCTTATTTCCCAGATAGGAAATCCAAGAATTAATCAAAGTAAGAAAGAAAGGGGCATTTTAGAGTGTGCCCAAGAGTGGCATTAGCCAGAACAAGAAAGAAATGAGCTTTTGATCAGTTTAACATTTCTAATTATCTAATATCTAATTATATCTAATATCTATTATATCTAATTATTATATTAGTTTTTTTCAATTACAAATATTTCTCTTTGCTATGCAGCAAGGTATTTATTCTGCAAACATAGGCCCCATCCTTCATCCCTACCACTCTGCTTTTATTGAGCATTTCGGTTTCTATCTGTTTACAATGCCACTTTTTTCTTTTCAAAACCTTGGCATTTTTCAAAGCATTTGGTCCAAGCTTTGTTTGAGCTGAGCAGGACTTGTTGTTTGGAGTGGTGCTGAAAACAGCACAAGTTCATAAGAGCTTTGTTATTCTCCTCTTATTACGTGACTGGGCTGCTGTTTGGTTAACTATACGTTTGAGATGGAAGTCAGCAGATCACAGAGTTAAAAGGAAGCTGCTTACGTGGAAAAAGATGAGAACTGTGTTCAGGTTGGGTTAGTTACCTGACATTACTCAGCACTTTGCACTCAGCCAGCAAGGCTTCTGCCGCTGAGCTAAGTTCCACCTGGACCAACAGACTCCTGCACCTCCACATACAGTCAGACCTGTGCTATTTCCCCCATGTGCCAGCACGGCCTGATCCTTCAACCGTTCAAGTGACTCTGACTATGATGGACACTTTCAAGGGCTATTTAAACTTGAGATGCCTGTGTCATTAGATGGGTACAACTCACTTGTTCCTAGCTCCCATCAGGTCAAGTCAGAAACAAGTTCTTTACTAGGAGAGTGGTTAGGCCCTGGAACGGGCTGCCCAGGGAGGTTGTGGATGCCCCGTCCTTGGACGTGTTTAAGGCCAGGTTGGATGGGGTCCTGGGCAACCTGATCTGAATGTGTATGTTTGGTGGCCCTGCTAGGCAGGGGGGTTGGAACTACATGATCCTTGGGGTCCCTTCCAACCCGGGTGATTCTGTGATTCTGTGTGAACCAAAACACCTCACATGAGATCTCCCCACAGCAGAATGGTTTGGCACTGGTGCATTTTTCTTAAAACACTAAATTTGTTTTTCAATATTAATTACAGATCTGAGCTTATATAGTGCAGTGTAGGATTTCATCTGTGCTTGCTTTCAACATTTCTAAACATATTAGCAGCTGAGTTCAATTTTTAAATCACTTTACAGTCTCCAGTTTCACATAACAGAAGAAATTGAATTGGATGAATGTACATGCCAAGGTAGAGACAAACAAAGAAATAATTCACAGTTCCAGAAGACTCATTTTTAAATTACAAGACATATTTTTGGAGGTAAATACTTCTCAATTCAAGAATTTTGAACATTTTTATTTGTCAGTCCAGCAGATAAATACAGTCTAATGTCTTTAGTTATAAACTGTGGCTATAAAGGATAGATGCTAAATAGTTTTTATTTTTTACACTGAACTGAGACAGTCACTACATACCCATCAGGTACAGTAACTACCAAAAGAAACAACAATCTTTTTAAAAATGTTGTGTGGGGAAACTAGGGAAAGACGCAGACAAGGAGAGTGTCTTAAAACTAGAAGACAGCAGCATGAGAACAAGAATGCGTCTGAGGTGGAGCTGTTGTTGGTAAATTAGATGTATTCCTATATTAGGGGAACTGCGTTATACAACAGGAATGAACCTGTAACTGGTACAGCTCAACTGAGAAGAGCATTCTTCCCCTCAATCTGCAGTACTTCTTGGAAACCCTTCTTTTGGCTTAAAACAGCTGGTGTGACAGAAGATGAAAGCCCTTTGGAAAGAGAAGTTCACATGTAGCTTGAGATTTCCAGAGAAATAAAAATGAAACTTTCCTATACTTACACTGTTGGTAGTGACGACTGATATTTGCCTAGACTGTGATGTAGTTTAGTAGCCAAAGATATTTACATCTCAAAAATCAGTTATCTCCATAGTTTGTATGTGATAGCAAATCTAGGACAATAGCAGTTGAGCCACTATTGTGCTAATGTGCCTGCCAAAACAGGAAGTATCTTACACAGTTTCTTATATGCTAGAAACACAGCAAGTCTCACAGAGAACATGTATTCTCTTCCTTACTTTGCAGCAGTGTGAGAAGATCTGACATATGTATTCTTGTGTATATCGAGACCTACTGAGCAGCGCCATGAGGTGCGAGATAACTGTAGCATCCTGGAAGCAAGTCAGAAAAAAAAAGGGTATTAAGACCATTTCACCATAGTTTGTTAATAATTTGTTACTTAGAAGAGTACTCAATTCCTCAGTCCATATTCCCAACAGAAAGTATTTCAGAACAAACCACTGGAGTTTCCAGTCCCACTGAAACTTGCAGACACAAAACATGACCATAGAAGTAGTATAGAAGATACTTCAGACATCCTCACAAATGCATGTTAGATATAAAAATTTCTGCTTTTGCCTCCAGAGTCTTTATTTCACGAGCAAACAAGAAATAAATAAAAGGGGAAGAAGGAAAAAAACCTACCCTGACTGCAAATCTGGAATTCTGTGGCACAGGCTGACTGATTAGTATAGAGTAATCATTTAATCATTTCCCTTGGTTTTGACAGCGTTACACTAATGCCAGAGAACTCCAAGTACATCAAGCAAAAGAAAATCATTAAACTTGAAGTTCTGTCATGAAAACACATCTATCTACTTTGTAAGCTCTATGGTAAATTACAAAATGACAATATTTTAAAGCTGTCTGTTAGTTTTACCAGTACCTCTCAGGTCAGATGACGACATTAAAAGCAATACCAACCATTTTAATTTGGAAAGGCAGAAACCTGAGTTAACTCCATGAGATAAAGGGTGCCTAACAAAGGAGATGAAAGAACCGAACGATTCTTCTTGTCCAAAGAACTTACAGTATAAGTTGACCATACACAAGTAAATCAGATCTGTTCTACCTGCAGGAGAGCAACTGATGAATTGCAACACTCTTTGTGGGGAAGAAGTGGGTTAAAATTAGAGCAAAGTCTTCGTGCTCATTAGCTACTTTCACAGTGATGAAAGTAACAACAACCCAATTGCTATAAGAGCTTTTTCTGAGCTTTCATTTTCTAATTACTTGGAAAATTTCCAGCAGTACTTTTCTATATGAGCAAAATAACTATGCTGAAGACTCTTCTAATATTATCCACATTTGGGATTAACAAAGTTTTGCAGTATTCACCTTTATTTTCAAGATGTATACGTATAGAAACTGTGAATTTAGCAGGCCAACTTCAGAAAATTTTGCTGCCAACAGCCCATCCTTTTTCACCACAACAGAAGGCAAAAAGGTGGAGCAAATAAAGTATACTGAGAACAAAAGCAACTTCTGTTTCAATTGTTTGTTTCTTAATAACTGGAAGGGATCAACACAGCACAGACTCTTTCGCCATTTCAGGGTCTGATAGAAAAAATTACTTACTAGGAACTGGAATTCTTGCAGATACACCAGACATATATCCATGCTTGCTGCATGCTTATATGCATAGGAAAAGCAAAGGACAAACTATTCTAAGCAGTATTATTAGGGACTGGTTTAAAGTAGTTGCACCTGATCTGCCTTTCTACATGGCATATATACAAACACTGACTGCTTCTCAACTGCAGAGTCCAAAAGGCCTGGGAGCAGTTGGTTTGGTTGAGGGGTGATACCAGACACTAAATCCTCAAGTACTGCACTAGTGGACATAACCATCATCAAGCATCCACCTGATTCTCCTTAACAAAGTGAGCCTGCAGTAACTGGCTTTAGGACACAGACCACAAAGCCAAGTTCCATGAGAAACCAGAAACATCTAATGGGCCAACCTTGCTCACAAGAAAAACATGCTGAAATCTTCAGTAGTCCTAACAGATCCCCAAAACGTTTAAGTGTCTCCTTCCTCAATTTAAAACAAAGCAGACTGACACCCCTAGAATTCCTCTGTGGTTTAGCACACTTGACCCATTAAAACAGATTCTTATCATTTTCCATTAATCTTAGGCAGTCTCATCTCTACAGACTTTAACACACCGAACAGCATTACGATTAAAAGGACAGAATACTCTGCTTACAACTTACTGTGTACAGGAGATCCTCTGGAGTTACAGGACTGATGAATATGGTACGGAGACACCGTAGGCAAGCTTCTATAAACTTCAAATCTGGTGACAGTAATCCTAGAAATAAAGAAAAAACTAACTCAGTTTCATTTGCTTATTCGAATACTCAAACAACTACTAAGAATTAGTCATTAATTTACAACGAACAAAGAGTACCTTGCAATAAGGCTGGGATAATATGGCAGTCTAGTAGGGATTTGACATTATTCTCTGTGCCCATTGCAAGGCTTCCCAAGACCACTGCACATTCTGTTCTCAGTTCTGTGCTGGAGCTTTCTTGCTGAAGCAAGTATAGCAACCTGCAAACAGAATTATTTTTAGAACAAAATTCACATGGAACACAACTGGCAAGTCAGGTAAAAAGTAATATGAATCCTACAATATAAAGAGGATAAGGCCATTAACAGAAGGACGGAATCCAAACTAAAGAGTAAGATGAGCATTTCTGTGTTAAGAGTACTTTTACACCGTATGTTCCTACACAGGTTTTAGTTGCTGCTATGGTGCAAAGATACCTCACTGCTTCTTCTAAAAATATAATGTCACTGTACTGATGATGAACTGGGATAATGTGCTTCAGGTTACCAAGGATCCCAAATTTCAATTAAAGGAAATGAGTCTGCTGTTTGACGTCAGTGGGAAAGGGAGCCTCATACATCTCCCCACTGTTAGCCACCACTGACCTAGGGATGTGGCTACCACTGTCAGGATGGCTGCTGCCTTTGGCAGTGACTTCTTCCAGGTTGCAGTTGCAAGGTAATTCCGTGGGCACTGGGAGCAATGCGAGTTTTGAACACCAAGAAATTATCACATATGAACATAAAGAATGCCCATCTTTGGGTCTCAATCACCACAGTTTCTTTAAAGAATCAAGATTCCTAGGAGGTCTTTCTATTATTCTTTTAGATGACGTTGGTAGTACCTGAATCACAGGCAGAGCTCACCAAACACTTTCACTTTAAATTTGAGTCGTGCAAAGACAGAGAGCAACCAGATTCCTGCCTCACGTTGGCACAAAAGATAATCTCCAAGATTGACAGTGTTTATTAACTTGAGAACCATTTAACTAAGGGTTCCCTCTACAATTCTCAGCACAGCTAGAACAGGCAAGATGGCTTGCACACAGAGATACAATTCAGAACAGGCAAGATGGCTTGCACACAGAGATACAATTCTCTCTGTACACGCAAGATACACGGTTGCTTTTCTAGAGATAGCAATGCACAATTCTGTCTCATTTGAAGGGATCTTCTCTAAAAGCTTGCAATATACTGAAGCCTCCTCCGAGAGAAGAGGGGCCACAAGTCAGCACAACCCCACTGCTGTAGGAGCAAGAAGTAGCTACTCAGATCAACAGATGCCTAAAGAACCCCCCACCCCCAATCCCAAAGCTGCCTTCCTGAATGGAAGTAAAGTAAAGAATTAGCCAGAAACACAGCAGCTAAATGCAATTTAGGAACACAGGACAGGAAAGAGGTGATTAGGGGCAGAAACACAGAAGAATACTTTCAGCACACATCTCACATGTTTGCCATTTACATAAGGGATAAATTGCTCCTTAAGTTTGTAACTTAAAATAAAAGGCCAACAGACAGAATTACAGCTTATTAAAGGAAGAGAGGTCCTTCCATGACATCAAAGGTCTCCTCCACAACTAGAAGTTGGACATTTATTGTGGACAATTCCACCTCTGCCAGGAAGCAGATCACATAACCAGCTCCTGGAGAACGACAAAGCAATCCTCCAGTTCTCCCTCACAACTTATTGAATGAAAAACAAGCAGATTTGCCAGAAAAGGAAATCTGCCTTGCTGTAAACACAGGTCAGACACTAAACAGAAAGCCAAGGTACTCCAGCATCACCCAAAGCACAAGCATATGCTTTGTCAGATGTAGCTGATCCAGTGGTGAAAAAAGCTCCACAACATAAAAAGGGTGGATGAAGTTCCTTCCTTCGCACCAAAATGAACACGTGTGATGGAAATGAGCCTAGCAGCACAGATACCTTCTCTCCTTTCCAATTCTTTCAGATCCAAACAGCCAGATTGAGAACAGAACAGACACAAATTCAGAGCAGCACAGAATTCCAGAATGACTTCTGCTTTTGCAATCTTCTCTGTCCACAAATGTAACATGCATAAAGACGAGCAGGTCTGTTGTTGCTGCTGTAGTATTGGGAAGGTTACTTGCTCCTGATGTTTAGGAACTTCTTGTATAAATCTATTTCTTATTTGTATCCATTCACTATGGCACATTTGTTATCCTCTATAATATCCCTCTGGTGTCTTACAGGCAGCAGTTGGCAGCCACCTTCCTTGAAGCACTCCAGTCGCAGGTGGCTCAGTGGGGCTGATCTGCCCCATCTCTTTAGTGCTGATGGAATGCAGGATGTAAAAAAGGCCCAGGTTATCAGTTGTTCCACAAAGCACACCTCACTCATCACTTGGGCAAACTCAAACCAACCGTACCTATCCGACAGGCTTCTGGAAAAAGAACCAACAAGCCCCCCAGAAATCCTTAAGACAAAGAAATATTTCTAAAGCTACCAATTCTGGTACTGTCCTCTTCAGTGTGTCAGCTGCACTGAGTTCAAGGTAAAGATGATTGCTGCTACTGAAACAGCACAAAAGAAGTAAAACATAAGTAATGTTATGTGAGATTGTAACATTTCACTTCCAATCCTAAAGAGACAGCATAACCTTGCGCCAGTACTTCACCTCCTAGATCAGGTAAGAACTGACATCAAACAGCAGGCTGTTCTGGTAAAACACAAATTCACTGAATCATCTTCACTAAAATTTACCCCTGAAGAGAACATTACAGTCCCATATGGACACTGCAATCCCACTGACTGTTCTAACTCGGATATTCTCAAATCACAAAATAAAAACCCTTAATTCACAGGAATTGCCTGGAGCAGACCAGATGAATGAACTCACTGTGGTACCCATGCACTTTGCAAACACGTTGCAGCAGTTTTTAAAATCAGCATTCTATTTGTAACCACACTGCTGGAAATGATGCAACTTGTGGGGGCATTTCCTGACAAGTTTGACATCAACTTCTTTTATTGGTACGATTTAAAAAGCAAACGGAAAGATGTGACTTCAAATTGTTGGGCATTTAGAAAACACACTGACAGCCAAGAGGAGAAATCAGCAACAGAGGCTGTATACTCTTCCATCTCAGCACAGGGAGGAGAGAACGAAAAGCAAAGTCTGTTGCCAAAATGATTCAGCTCCAGGTTTAAGCAGCTTTTAAAATAATTGTAAAATGCAGTTTTTAAAAATGATTCAGCGTAATTTTATCAAGAATTAAGGCACTTCATTCGTCCTGCTGTCATGATGCTCGCTCAATTTGCTCCTTCTTTCAGGTGCTCAAGCATCAGAACTCCTCAGTGTTGGAACCCTAAGACCCCGCCGGCTCGCTTACAGCCCAGGCTGCACTGAGATACATTTTATTTCAGTTTAATTCAGCACATACAGAACAAATGTGCTGTGAAACAAACAAAACAACTTCCGAAACGGGAACCACAGACACCATCCTCCCCAAACCCACAGCCATACCTCAAGGCAAATGTTTCTGCAGCATGCTGTATGCAGGGTTGGTTTTTATGGACTGCAGTGGGAGAGGCGTAGCAGAGCTGGGGCAATGACAGTGAGCCAGCAGCTCCTCCAGCTCCAGAGCAGGACCTGAGCTTGCACACTCACAGACCACTGCTAACTTGGAGATACACCATGTTTTATTTTGTAATCATCTGAAGCAGTTTTATTATTGGAAAAAAAAAATAATAGACAAGAATATAAGAAACCATCTTTTTGTTGATTATGTTCTCACAACGAGAAGCTGTTGAACAAGGCTGGTTGGACTGGATGGTCTCAGAGGTCTTTTCCAACCTTGGTGATTCTATGACTCTAAAACACAGCTGTACTCCTCTGGTGTAACAGCTGGTGGAAATGCACCTAGCTGCTAATTAGATAATGTCAGTGGCTTTCTGGGGGCAGTGGGGGTGGTAAAATAGCTTGCATGAAACCTAGATCTCAATTTAAAAATGCAAATGTATTTCTTTCAATGTTCAGGAACCATGTCCTGTAGAAATGTTCTGAGATGCATGTCATATTGATAACATCCTGAGGCTTTCAAGGGCTTTGATAAATGAACTATTCCTTGGATCCAGAAACGATCAGCCCTGTTCAGAAACATTTACTTTCAAGTTTGCTTTTTTTTTTTTCTGAAGGAGGTTTCACAAAATCCAAAAGCACCCTCAATTCTGAAGGCTGTTCACTTCCAAAAGAAGTAATTGCTGTTTTCCTTCCCATTAACAGCCCATGCTTAGAGCAGATGTTACAGCTATGTTAATGCAAAGGAGGGAAAATGAAACACACTGACTACAATATATGGTCTGCATATTTAAAATAGAAGTTCTTAACTAAGCTTTGTAATTAGTACAGATGAACATTTAAATACAGATTTCTCATACAGAAAGTTTTTGAAATATTAATAACATCCTTTTCTATGTCTTTGAAACATGCTTGGCTTTCATCTTGGGTTTTCCACAGAACTAAAGATCCTCTTAATAATATTCCCTATTGCCTTTTTTAATTTCTTTTTTTATTTTTTAAAGAGCAAACTGACACCTTGTCACACTGAAAATTACAAATTTAAATGACATCCTTTTACAGTCATGAGAAACATAATTCTGGAGCAGTTTGTTGTTTCCAGCGTCTGGAATGGGCAAGTTCAGCAAAGATGTTTGCAATATACTGCTACCATATAGAGAGATTAAAAAGATAAAGAGGTAGAAAAACAGCATGTTCACACGGGGAGAAAAGGGAACGTTACAATTTGGGTGCTCATCTCCAGCTACCAGTGCTAGCATGAGGCTTACTAGGAACAGCTGCAGCAGTAGCAGCATGTCCCATGGAACATGGAGGATACCAGAACAAGGCTCTGCCAGAACCATCACAACTCACATCTGTAGAGCTCAAGAGCTACAGGAGATGCCCAAAGCAAGGGAGATTCTGAAACAGGAAAATGGGGGAATGCTGTTGTTGACTCGCTCTTCAGCCAGCAATCCCTTAATGAAGGTATCCAGGCAATTGTAACTAAATGAGATAGGACATTAAATCCATCCAGAAGAATACTTCAATGAGCTCCATGAACAATTATGCCTGGAAACCACAAAAAAGGGCAGCTGGAAGCATGACCTATTGTGAACAACTGACAGGGATTCATCCAGGATAACCAGGCAATACTCTAGACATGAAGCAGAACTTTCAAAGAATGTAGCTACTGAATAAACAGGGCCTATAGCAGCTGAGCAAGGAAGATTTTCCTTTCTTTTGAAGCTCACTGAGATGGGTGTGTTGCACCACAGCGCTGAAAGATACCTGTGTGTGACTGGGACCTCACCAGTGTGCTCCAACACAGACCTCATACAGCTGGCTACAAAGGTGGCAAATTTACTCTGACATTCCACCCCACTTGCAAGTTGTCACTCTCTGGAGTTCTTAAACCTGGGAGGGAGATGGTGAAACTCAGCATTTAGTACCTGATAGAACACTTCCAGCATTTCACTGAATCCCATTAGCAGGGCAACTGCTCAAGTTACAGTACTTTCTATCTTGAGATCCTGTAATTCAAGTGACTATTTATCATCTCTAGACCATTTCTGGTGAAGTATTATTTTAGTAACACAAACAGCTAACACGGATTACAGAGGAAAGTATTCTTCTACAGGGCTACATATTACAATGCTGCAAGCAGTGGGGAAGTAAGCTGCAAAAAAGTTTTTCCTTTAGGAAGAAGCTTCAGCTTAAAGCTCCTGTAACTTCTTGTTTTGTTTAAATACCTTCACTTACAATAATATTACATGATTTTTTTTCCCCACATAAGTTACCTTAATATCCAACCAAATTGATTTTCATTGCCCACTAAATCCAGTGTTGGAAAGCCGTAATACCTACTGAGTTGTGTGAAGTCTACAGTAAGTTATCCTTATACGAAATACGTTTTTCCTTAAGGACTGGGTTTGATTTCTTCTCACCCTAATGATCAGTTTATGTAAAAATAACTCTTGCTACTTCATGTTAAAGCAGTGCAGAGTGATTCACTTTTTCATAACAGGAAGCAAGGTTTGTTGTCTCTCCATCTGTATTTTTGAATTCTTTGTTGTACACAAAATGGCTAAACCATATTCCCACTCCATTTGCTATCACCCAGCCTTCATTCAGAAAGAATGTCAAGAATAGGTTTTGAACAGTTTTACAGAAATGGTGCTCACAGCTCCTTCGGAACAGTTCCCATGAGACATCACAAAGCTAATTTTGCATGATTTAAAAAGAAAAGAAAAACTGTAACATAAAATTCAAATCAAAAATCACAACTTACAGGATGCCGTTAGAAGTACAACTCATACTTACAATGTCCTTTTTGTTACTACAAAAGACACCTCTAAGGGAGGCTGACAAGCTTTTAAACAAAACCAGCTCAAATACAATCCTGCTGACCATGAATGCTTGCCTTAACTCACACATACTCCACAGTACAGTTAGCAGGACACCTCTTTCCAATCACACACGACCCTCATAGTGAGGGTTACTCTTCATAGAGACATGTATAATTACATAAGTAGGCCCTGCCTCCTGACTTGTCCTGAAGACAAAAGCAAGCACAAGAGCACCAGCCCCTTCAGGGCTTCTTCTCCACCCCTTTCACACTCTAGGGCAGGGGAGGATGAAGCTCCTTCACTCAAGCCCACAAAGCACTAGGTTTGGGCACAGATTCCCAACAAGTGAGGTATGTAACACAGAAAACGCCATACAAAGTGCTGCCAACTAGAGAACGAGCCATCAGCAAACAACTGTGCTCTACCCTGGCAAGGATGTCCATGAAGTAACTAATGGGCATGACAGACCGAGTAACACCATGTCCAAACACTGTGCCTGAGATCTTGAAAGAAAGCTGGTACCATACCAGAGAACTGAATCATTTCAACAGATGTGTCCAGCTGGTAGCTGGTTCACCTCTCATCAGCTCCACCAGCAGAGGTCCTGCAGCTCATCTGAGCGCCATGCAACTTCTGCACAGTCAGCAGTCAATTAGATGGGAAACAGAACTGCAAGGGATCTTGACAAATCCTTTCGTCACCATCCCTGCTCCAAGACTGGATCAACGATCCACTCTACAGACCTTTCTAACATGAACACCAAAAACCTTGTTCATGTTGCTACTTTAATTAGAACCTGGGAAAAAAAAAAAATTACTGCTGAACTGATATATTTATCTGGTAACCTGGCCTTAGATTGCCATGAAAATTGTTTGCTGCCCAGCGTGAACTGAGGAAAAAGTAATGTCAAACCAATACACGGCAACTCCTCATCCATTACTGCTCTGTTACTTCTTCACCAAAATTTAATACTGGATCCATGGATCACTGCATACTTTGAAAGGTGATTGAGATAACTTCTGCCTAAAACCATTTTGAGATAGTGTTGGGCCCAATTCTGCTGTGCCTAATCCTAAGTGGCCAATAATTAAGGAAACCCGCACGACTACACGAACCAAGCACAAGACATATCTGCATTAATACATGTTTCGTGCATAATTTCAGCACAAAGTTATGAGCTAAGGAATTAAAGACTTTCATAGAAGCCATATTCCTCATTCACAAGGGAGTGCTACCTTACAGTAACTAATGATGGATTTAGAACCAAATACTCAGTCCAGTGTTAGTATGTCCTGTCTGTACAGGAAATGATCCTGTCAAGCAGATATTTGCATTCCTAGCTAAGTGCGGCTCTCCTTTAAGAGATGCATTACAAAAGACAACAGTTAAAGAACTCCTAGAACAACTACTTAAATTCAAAGACAACCCCAAGCAAAAACTTCAATAGCCTTTGTTCTTAGCATCTTCTTCAGAGCAAACAATCGGGAAATGATCACAGGTGACTTTGAACACCATTTAATTGGTACATCTGTTTCCCTTTTTAAAAGATGACACCAATAAGCTGTAAGCTCATGAACACAGGTGGCCACTGACCAACAGTAAAAGCAATTCTGCTATTCTTCCCCTGCATTTTTTTCCATGGAGATCTTTGAAGGACTTCACAATTCTTTCCAATGAACTAGCAGTCTGATGTGTTCAAGCAGGTATTATTCACACAAGCCTTTGGTATGCGGCCCACTTTCAAACAAAAGATATTTCCTTGGCTTTTCCAAACCTCAAATTGATCTGTACTAAAACATAAACACACTGTTTTCTTTTGCACTACGTGACAGAAATGTGAAGATGCTCTTTGGATTTAAATGATTTCCTCTCATCACATGAAAAGTTGCTGAAGGAACACTAATTTTTTCTTCTCTGCTTCTCTAAACGTGTAAACAAGAAGTTGAACCACAGGAAAAAGCAGCAGCAGCAGAATTCTATCAATTCCCATGTCAGTATAGAAAAGAATCACCTCCCCTTGGGAGACTGCAATCTAGGCGAGAAAAGAAAACCCACAGTTAACTTTGCAGAGGACCCTTAGAGCAAAGAATTAAAGCTTCCTTACACCTTTGCTTATTGGGATACAGTTTGACCTTACAAACGGGAATTACAATTTTCCTGTTCAGCTTCTTTTAGTTTCAGTGGTCATTTCATGAATTTAAAGGCACATCAAAAAAAAAGACAAATTCCTACCACCCTGTTAGAGAAAATAGGAGTTCTTCAACATAAATGGTCTGTAATCTATTTATGTCTATCTGCAAGACCTTGAGGAAACTCTACAGCCTTCAGAAAGGCATTCACAGGTGGATAATGCCACAAGATTTTGCCAGCAAGAATTGTCTTTTCCCCACAAAATCCCATTCCATTTATGTTCTTCTCAGAACACAGAAATAGTCAGCCTTCTCAGAACGCAGTCAGAAAACTTTTGGCATTGGAATTCCTGCCATTTGAGGATAAGCTGTACTAAAGTGAAAGCAGACATGATCATTTACCTTTAAGACTTCCCAAATACAGTCCTTTCTTTGCATTAGGTTAACCATGCAGTTTACTTGAAAAGCCAGAAGATATTAACAGAAAAAAATTTCTGTATTTTCATTATTGGGCACAGAACAAGTAAAAAGAGGAAGCTCAATAAGAGCAAGAACACAAAGTCCTGTGCAATTTATGAAAAGGCAGATTCTAGATTTACAAGAGAGCCTCTTTTTTTTTTTTAATTGGAAGCAAAAGAATAAATAATAGTTAGAAGAATCTCTTGGGTCTGTTGTGGGGGAAAAAAAAAAAAGGTATTCTTTAAAGTTCGCAAAAGTTCCATCCAATGCCCACTTCGATCTTCACACACCATGGGAAGTCTTCTCTTCACCACCCACTTGTTTTCAGTCAGAGCTGAAGATTACCCAGCAGGTTTTGGAGAGCGGGTTTCCCCACAGCTAACTCCTAGGGAACTGGGGGGCTAGCCTTGGCACAAAACTTAATCTGTAAATGAAGGCACTTCATTCAAAAATGAAATGCCAAGTGAGAAGAAGCTGCCTCAAGCAGGACAGTTGGGGGCCAAGTTGCCATTTAAGCAAGGATCACAGGTAGGTCCCATACTGCTGGCACAAGTAATGCAAGGCTCAGAGCTTTCCTCCTCTGCTGCTGCAAGTTGTAACTGAAAGCAAGGTGGAGGAGAAGAGGTGTGAAATGAAAGCCTTAGTGAGCAATCCAGTAGCTGCAGTTATCTGTTGTATGTGTACCGCTAAAATCAGGGTCCAGAAAAGGTTAACAACAGCTGAAGCAGTAATCCAGCAATAAAGCATGAACAAAACTCGTAAATCCTTTGGAGCAGGTGGAGAACAGAAGCAAATTATCTCAGATGTTTATTTATCATTTTAAATTATACTTGCAACAATCTTACACACTTTAACCTGTGAACTCACCAGACAATTGGCTGAAGAACAGGACTGAGATGCAACCACTTTCATCCATCTTTAATATTATCAACGTTGAAAAATATACATTTTTCATTCCTAAGCTGATAATGTTTGATTAAACGTTAAAAAAAAAAAAAAGAAATCTCCAAAACTACTTTAAGGAACCCTATGAAATTCTAAATTAAAAGCGTTACTCAACAGCCTGTGCTGTAATACATGAGATTAACACACATTTCAAGTCTCCCAGTTATATTAAAGAAACTATGCAGTCATCTACAATCAAATTAAAACAAAAAGGTGCCTGTGATCTAAGGATCACCATTCCAGACCTGTTGTGAGTCAGTGAAAAGGAGAGTAGCAAAGGACATACCTTGGAACTGCTCCCAAAACAATCAAGTTGGCTTTTTGTTTGTTGTTTCCAATTACAGCATTTTTCATATCTCTGTAAATCCAGAAAGAAAAACAAACCCTGGTAAATTATGCTGAGGTACTGAGGGCTTAAATCTATAGAATTTACTATTTCCATGAGGGCTGAGCAAATACTCTTTCACATCTCCATGCTTCACCTGCAGGACTGTGCTTAAGGGCACAGTTTCCACAGCCCACAGGTAAACACCCCAGAACTCCAGGATTCCATGACATCCCAGCTTATGCAAGCAAGCAAAAATCCCACACCATCTCACATGCACAGCAAACATGAAGAAGTTCTCATTACTGAGCAAAATTAGACAGTTTTTTGTGCCCATACATTCATTAGACTTCATAATAACAAAAACCACGCATCTGTTTCTCAAAATCCAGGGAACAAAGTTGGAACAAAACCACTTCCCTGTCTGCACATTAGGGTAGGGTTAACTGCAATACAGGTGTTTGTACCACGGTAAGGAACAAAGAGAGCATTTTGGAAAGCCAACGCTGCTTCTGCACACTACCAAGTCCTACAGAAATGTGTGCTTTGCAACCTTAATGTTCAGAAATTTTCAGTACTAAATATTATACACCAAAAACATCACCATTTTTTAAAGTGTCTCTCCCCCTATACGTGAATACACTGAACATATGTGAACATCCAGAGAATGTGAAAGAAAGCATTATGACTGGTTTTGGGAAATCAAGACGACACATTTCTAGGAAAGCTTTCAGCTGTATGGGTTTTATAAAGCCAAGGGGAGAAGGCAGTTCAAATTAAGATAATTCTTTACCAACAAATCACAATGTTGCTAAAATAATAAATGTATGCACATAATTTGTGAACTTCAGTGGTTGCTTCACTCTGTGCCTGCAAAGACAATGGAGCAGATCCTCCTGGAAACTCCATTAAGGTACACACAAGACAAGGAGCTAATCCAGCACTGCAAGTGAAGCTCCAGCAAAGGCAGATCAAGCCTGACCAACCTGGTGGCCTTCAACAATGGACTGATGGCTTCATTAGACAAAGTAAGAGCAACTAATGTAATCTACCTGGATTTCTGCAAGGCCTCTGATAGAATCCCACATCACATTCTTCTCTCTAAATTGCAAAGAAATGGATTTGAAGGCTGGACTGACTATTTGGAGAACGAAGTACTGGCTGCATGGTTGCAGTCAGAACATAAGCTCTACGTCCAGGTGCAGACAGGTGATGGGGGGTGTCCCTCAGGGGCCCATCTTGGGACCAGTGATCTTCAATATCCTTCTCAAAGACAGAGACAGTGGGATTGAGTACATCCTCAGCAAGTTTGCAGATGACACCAAGCTGAGTGGCACAGTTGATAAAACAGAAGGAAGGGGTGGCATCCGAAGGGACCTGGACAGGCTTGAAAAGCAGGCCCATGGAAACCTAGTAAGATTCAACAGGGTGAGGTGGAAAGTATTGCACTTGGGCTGGGGCAATCCCAGATACACCTACATATATGTCAACATATTAGGAAAAGAACTGATTGAGAGCCACCCTGCTGAGAGGACTGGGGAATCTTGGTGGACAAAAAGCTGTACATGAGCCAGCAGTGTGCTCTTGCAGCTTGGAACCTGGGCTGCATCAACAGAGGGGTTGACAGCACGGAGAGGGAGGGGATCATCCCTCTATGCTCTGCTCTCATGAGGCTCCATCTGCAGTATTGCATCCAGGCCTGGGGCCCCAGCACAAGAAAGACGTGGAGCTGTTGGAATGGGTCAGAGGAGGGCTAGGAGGGTGTTCAGAGGGCTGGAGAACATCTCCTAGGAAGAAAGGATGAGGAATTTGCATTTGTTTAGCTTAGAGAAGCAAAGATTCCAGGGAGAGTTCATTTCAGTATTTGAAAGGGAGCTTACAAACAGGAAGGAGATCAACTTTTTACATGTTCCTATTGTAATAGGACAAGGGGGAATGGTTTTAAACAAAAAAGGGGGAGGATTCAGATTAGATGTTAAGAGTAAAGGGGGGTGAGGTACTGGCACAGGATGTCCAGAGAAGCTGTGGATGCCTCATCCCTAAGGGTGTTCAAGGCCAGGTCTGATGCAGCCTGGAGCAACCTGCTCTAGTGGGTGGCAACCCTGCTACAGCAGAGAGGTTGAAGCTAGATGATCTTTAAGGTCCTTTCCAGTTCAATTCAACCCACTTTGTAATTCTGTGACTGTTGCACTATGACTCTGACTTGCTGTTTGCAAATTTTAAGAGATTTAGGGTAGCACAGTTGTTCCTGAAGACCCACCTTGTTTTGCATGAACACACTACTAACACTTCTTATAGACTGAATTGGAAACTTCCACTGCAAGAAGGAGCTGACCCAAGTGTTCTACTTAATTCATTTGTTCCAAAAAACTTGATGAAGGCAGGCAGCATTTGGACTGGTGTAAACAGAGCCTTTATAAACCTCAATTAGTGAAAGGTAATTGACAGTTCTTCCTGAAGCATTTCTCCATGCGACTCGAGATTCTCCTGTGGCACCCATTTACATCACCACAGAAGAGAACTTTAGGAATTATAAACAAGTGGAAGCATGGTAAATTCTTAAGTTTGGCTAGAGATACTGGAAAGGAAGCATTACTGAAAGCAGACTGAACTCCAAACAGCAGTCCAGCCTAACTCCTAAAACAGGTAGACATAGAAAGCTACTCAACTTGTCAAGTGAAACACTATTTCCACAAGTCTGCTTCCAGCCCCTGGTTACACAAAGCTAAGCATCAGCAGAGAACATTGGACTACTATGTTACATCTCACATAAGCTTGGTGAATTTGTATCTCATGACAGGATACTGAGAAAAAATAGCAAAATCAGATGACTGGCAAAGCAGGAAACCCCCCAGAATTAAGGAACGGACTCAAAGGCTCCACTAAAACTGCACTCCAGTGGTTCCTATGCTAAAGATTTGATGCAAAGTGTCTTAGCTATTCCTCAAGACTTTTTAAAGAAGAGTACTTACAAAACAACTGCAGAAGCAACACGGTGGATGTTTGAAAGGAATTTCAGTGGTAGAACAGATGAGCTAAGTCCAAGTACTAAGCTGCTTGGGCCACACCAGGGCTACCTACCTTGTAATCACTACTCAGCTCAAAGTCATCAGAAAGGCTGGCTGCATCATGTCACACATCCTCGAGAAGCAAAAGAGAAAGCACTTGCAAAGCACTCCAAAGAATCGTGAAGATGCACTGAACCGCCAAGCAATCTGTTTCTGGTGACATTTTAATGCCCTGCTCAGATGACTGGACACATCACTTCAGACACAAGTCTGAAATGACACAAGGGTCACAAGACCCTTTTGTGCCTCCTTGCAATGACTCCACAATAGAGCAGCTTGCTAACTCCATATTCATTTAATACATAATAAGTATTACCTATCAGAATTGGATTTGGGGTCCCTTTAAGAAGTGGCATGAAGACAGTCAAGCTCTATAATTTAGAGGTTTAGTGAGGTTACAGTCCCAGCATGAACAACATCCAGATGAGTTTCTCCATCACAGCACACACATCAAGTTCCTCAGAAAGGTCACGATGGGTAGACAAGAAACTGAGAAATTTGTCTGAGATATAAGACAAATCCAACACAAGTTCAAGAAGTTTGAACATAAAATTAAATATCTTCAAACTCATAACCAGACCTAAAACTGTCACACGTAGGGCTTGGAAAAGATCACCATGCTTGCATGTCTAGGTACTCCCAAGTTATGCATCTCTTCAAATTTGCTACTAATAGAAATGAGACTAGTTATATGGAAAAAAACAAACAGGCAGGTATGGAAACAAAAAATATTCCTAGCATGTTGTAATTCAAAGTTGAACAGTAGAATTGTATTTGGTTCATTACGCAAAATAATTATACGATTTCATTGTATGATTTATAGAGATTTTCCCAATCAAGAACTACTCCCCATAGAAAGTACAGAAGTGCTATGTATTATCTTGGTCTTTGAGGTCCTTGGAGAACCACGCAACCTGAAGCACCTGAGGATAATTCCCTGACATGAAAACATCATCTCCAGCAAGCTTGAACTCAAATGACTTCAGATCCAAGAAGATATGAGACTCATCCAAGAAGAAAGAGTAATGAAGTTCCTAACCTTCAAAGTCAGGTAACTAAGAAACATCAGAGACGTGCAGTCCAAAACTGGATATCCAACTTTACTTTCAAGCATCATGCACACTGCTCCCACTTTTTACTATGAACAGGTCCTTGAAACAAAGAGGAAGGAAAGAGCAGCAGAAACAATTACAAAGAGAAGAGAATTTCAGAAGAACAAGTAGCCTGTGGTGCCTCTGGTGTGTGAACACCACGATGCAGAGGAGAAAGACATATAGACTTCCCAAAAGACTTGCAAGCCCTCAGGTAATTTCCCAATATGCTGTCAGGCAGCAGTAGAGCATGAGCAGCTTCAGAAGAAAAGAACACATGCGTGTAAGATCAGTGTTTAAGTCTCTGTTCCTCAGGAAGGCAGCTCTCCAACCCAATCCATTCTATGATTCTACACAGAAAAAAAAAGCAAAAACCATGAAGTTTCCATATGAAGAAGCTGTAAGGTACTTCTGAGGTAGGGTTTCGTGTGCTCTTTCAAATCCTTTTTAATATTCTGTGTATCAAAACCTTATATCTTACATTCAAACTCATTTAATGAAATAATTCGCATTACAATTAATTTTAATGCATGGATTTAAAGTCTGATACATTATATACGTATGCCTACATTTTCTGCATGGAAAGAAAAATATGTATGTGAAAAATAGTCAAAAAGGATAAGTAGACTGCCAAAAATGTGAAGATGTCCCAACTAACCTCTTGTAAATACTTCTTCCTTAAGTGCTACATCAGCTTTCTCCATCTCTTTCTGCTTTTTAAATCAATAAGAATGCAGCTGCATCAATTCAATCCTGTGATAATTCACTACAAAGTTATAAAGCTACGCAGAAATTGAAAAAACAGAAATATTTATTTTCTGCTTCCAAACTGTTAAAAAGGGCAACAAAAGTCACCAGGTGAGGTTTATCAACTCTAACAATCTCTTGGAACGCAGCAATGTAGAAAGAATCTGCTCCATTAATCTGCCACAAATAGCAATTTAAGGAGCAGCCTATGCTAGCTTTGTGGGCGCACCCGTACAGAAAAACCATCTACAATATTTCAGGAGTATATGAAAAAATCATTTCCATCCAAATGCAGTTGGACAGAAGTTACAAAGTGAACTAATTTGCCAACGTTATATGAATGCACTTTTGTTCTGATTCGTAAAGCCAGGTATAACCCATTTGGGGCGAGCAAGAAGCAGTAACAAAGACCATAAAACAGGTGAGTACTGAGAAAATGAACGTTCTATTCAACACTTCATGAAGTTTACTCTCATTTGGGACTCTGAACTGGCGTGAGTTCACTTCCCAGATGAGAAAGAACAGAGCTCTAAAGCGTTTTTGTCAAGCCCTGATAGCAGCATCTCTTCTGCAAAAGAAATCATGTGAAAGCAACATCTTTACCCACATTTTTACATACAGTTAATTGAGCACAAACAGAAGTAGGTTTTACAATGTTATAGGAAGTCCTGGAAATCTCCTTCTAGCAGTGCAACACGACATAGCTTGGAACAAGCTAGAGGGACTTGAGGAACGACAGAGAGGATAAAATGAACAACCTCTGTATTTTCTCATCTCGTGTGTTCTGAAAACGGAGTAGGTAACCATATTTACAATGTTCCCACCCAGAGAAGAATATTCAACACGAGGTGAACAATCACAGAAGGAAAAATAATCCAAGAAAAGTCAAGCCAGCACATTTAGCTCTAATACAGAATAATTACAAAAGATTTTTAGAGGATCAGGTATGCAGGAGAAGCATCCAAGGCAATGTGTTGTGAGATCCGAACATTTATCTACCAAAAGCAGAGCATTTGGATGAAGCAGGACATCTGTCTGGTAGGGTTTTCAAAAACCCAAAATGTAAATATCTAAAAGGCTGGAATATCTGTAGTAGATACAAGGAGACAGCTACAATAAAAACTGCCTGCTGCAAGCTCAGGACAGTTTCTAAGCTTCAGTATCACAGAAGCAAAACCCAACACAGGTGGACTTGAGTCAGAAACCCACTGTCAGGCTGAGGCTTTGACAACTGTACTTTCTCCAGCTGTCACCTCCTCTTCCTTTTCCCTTCTTCCTCCTCTCCCATTTCAATGGTTGAATGCAAAATAATCAACAGAAATTAATTACAAATATTACATGCTAAAATGCTCATGATTATTTCATCAATTAACGTCTACAGTACTACAGCTTGAATATCTGGTAAGTATCCATTAAAGCACTAAAAGCTCCTGACAAGTGCTGCATACCACCAAAATGAGCTTATTTTTTAAGGTAAGGATCAAGTTGAGAAGAGAGATTTCAATCTTTCTAATCTCAACTGGAAAAAAAAAAAAAAAGGTAATATTATAATTTTACAGTAAAGAATGATATAGCATGTAAATGCACTTATTGTTACTCAACTTCATGTTTTAACACTCAGAAACTGTTACACAATTAACACAGCACAAACTAAACAAACCCAAGGAAACCCCAAATCCATGGTTGTTCCCAATCTCAATTCTGTACTGTCTGCACAAAATGAGAGTGCTGTAGAAAACAGCACGTGGCAGCACAGTTACAGCAATGCAGAACACAGATACTGCTAGAAGCCATCACTTCATCAGCCTTCTCCACATCACACCACAGAAAGCCTTGAACTCCTACCTAATGTATCCCATTGGAAGAGACAACTTACCTTGTCATGTTTTCTTGCCAATGAAAGGACCACACAGAAAGGGGAGTTGTTCCAACGACCCACATCTATCATTAGAAATATCCATACCTTACTCCTCTGAACTTATCTCAGTTTCCAGCTCTCGTTGCCTTTGTGTGTGTGCCTGAAGTCTTCTCAACCAATTTTTGCTGCCAACAAAAGAGTCTAAACCCAGTCAACTCACCTGTCTACAAAAGGCTAGAATCATTTGAGCACCTTTGCCTCGTTTCAACTTACCTTCCTTTCAGATCTCTACGTTCACTGACAAACCAGGAGATGCTGCTTTTCCTACCTCTCAACTACGTTTTCTTGTCTCATCCTTTGCGCTGGCTCTGGCAATTGTGCTCCAAAGTGGATGAGAGCACTAATGAACTGAAAAATTGCCTACTCAACCTTGAGAATGACACATCTCACATTTCATGTGCTTGAGGTCAGCAGCGGATGAGAGCTTAGCCAGCTTTTTTAGATCAACTTTTTAAATAGAAGAACCACCACAGAAGCTATGTTCAGTGCTCCCTATCACCAGCATTTCAGCTTTGGAGCACAACTCCTCTGCTTAAACTAAGTTGCAGCAGTAAAGAATGATCTGAAGAGACGTGGGGAAAAACAGTTGCACCTGAACAAGGACTCCTTGAAACAGATGTTCTATTCTGTGAGGGAGAAAGGCTACAAGACTACCAGAGAAGTCTTCAAACACATGACCCAAAGCATCCAACACATACAGTCACTCTGTTCCTTCTTCCATTTTGAAACCACTATTCATTATCAAAATAATGTTGTCTGCCACAAATCATTCCAACAGAGAAAACTCAGGATTCATTCAGTGCAGGAAAATATTTCAGAACGGCCTTCAAGCCCCTGCTTGCCTATTCCCAGATAAGTGCACATTAACATTGTACCACACTGTCCCCATTAGCTTAGGCAGCAATCACCAAAAGATCAACAGAATCTGTTCACTTGACATGGCTACTATTCATTAGCTGGTAACTTCACACCTTTCCTGCATTGAAGCACGGCCTCAATTTTCAGCTCCATCAGCTGACTGAGTGCACTGGCCTCCATATGCATTGGGCATGCTTCCATTTCCTTTCCTTTTTCCTTTTCCATTTTCCTTTCCACGAGAGACAGTAAGTACTCACTAAAACAAAACAAATTCACCGTTTACCAATACTCTAACTTTCCCATTCTATGTCTGGGAACAGACATTTCAGACAACACAGGTTGGAAGCACGTTTGTAACTTCACCAGCCAGCCCTCCCGCTACCTTTCCTTCCCCAACGGAGGCAAAAAGAAATCCCAATGCATTTCAATCATCAGGTGAGCACTAACAAAACAGCATACATACTAAAACCATTTTAATCAGCTGGTAGGCAAATTTATGTAAATGGAGTTCTATCCTCCGGATGTTGCTGGAAATGTTGACCTCTAACAAGGAGATAACCTGAAAGAACAGTTCTGTGCTGCAAACTGAAAACAAGCTTGTTTTGAAAGGAAACTATTTTTAAATGCTGACTGATCAATATGAACCACAATCTTAGAACAAAAATCAAATACCAAATATTAAGCATCACAAATGCAGTAGCACTGCTGTTTTATGGCACACGCTCCTCTCAAGCCCAAATTATACCTGACTCTTAACTCCCCTACACACCCAAAGGGCACAGCGTGACTATTTCTCCCTACTCTGCCTACGATATTTCTCTCTCTTACAACCATCCCTCCTCTGCAGTTGTCTAACAGATTACTAACAAGTTAAAATCTGAATGACCTAAGCATTCAACTACTGTGCTGAGCCTAAAGTTTGCCACTCAGAACCTGTGTGAACAATACTCGAGTGCCTCCTGCTCTCCAGCTACAGCAGTCTGCCTGATGAAAGATGCCTCTCCCCTTATCCTGCTTTCAGCCTGCAGCATCACTGTGACAATACTGCACCTCAGACATTGGCATCTAGAGAGCAGTTTGGAGAAGAAGAGTTCCATGCCCTGACAGCAGTGTTGAAACAGATCTAATAATTGTCAGTGCTGTGAGTGGCAACGGCAAGCTTTGAAACGTTAAACAACCCTCTTAGTCTGATTATTTCTAGCCAAATGCAACAGGCATACTTAATTTCCTATAATTCAGTCCACCTCCAGTGTTTAGACCAGGAGTTACATAATTTATTAGAAGACTTCAGTGCTATGCTTTTGTACCTTCTGTTGTAATATAAAGCAAGTGCAAATGGGCAAAAAAATTCTAAGATAGAAGTCTTCATTATAGCTTCATTTCTTCCCTACGTATCTACGTTATATTTCCACCTGACTCTACAAAAGCTATCATATTGAAACCCCGTCTTCCCACAACACAACTTCATTCCCAAACAACGTTTGAGGTGCTTTCATTTTCAGCCTCCACCACTCTGAAAAACCTGCCTACCTATTACATTCCCCAGCCTGCCTCCTGAAGGGGAACACTGAAACAGAGCACTGCTCCCAGCTCCCTCTCACCTAAACACGCTCAAACTTCCCTGCCAGATTCCACAACCTAAAGAACAGGCATTCCAGACCACAGAGACCCTATCCTGCAGCTCAAGAACTGCAGCACCAGGAAAGTCAGGAACCTCTTCTCTCAGCGTGTGAATGATGCTAAACAAAAACACTTTAAAGATTACACAACTTGTAGATGAAAGCCCTGAGCTGAAGAATGACACCTGAAAGTTTCACACTGTATTTGAAAGAGCATCTATTTGTCACAGAGTACCACACCAAGTAGGTCAAGTGATGGACTGAAAATGCACGGAGGCAAAGCGTAACAGGAACAAGCCTCTAAAAGCTCATCTGCTCTCAGAGTCTTTCAGGTGAAAACTAAAGCAAGGATGTATGCAAAGAATAAAACATGACTCCTGCAGAAAACTCAAGTCCAGAATCGCCCAGTGAGAGGTGGCAAATGTGACTGGGTTTATTTTGGATGTGCTGTTCATCTCATAGAATGACAGGGCAGTAAGAATGAGAGGCAGAAGCAGGCTCTTGGCACCAGGCTGATGGGCTTCTTGGTGTTCCATTGGAGATGGAATTCCTTCTCTTCCCACCCCACGAAGCTGCCGTTCCCATTTCACAAAGCTTTCCCTGCAGGCATGTGTGATTATTTTACAGTCTGGAACACTTTTTCAATACCAAGAATAAATAAATGAAAAAGATGGCTGTAATAAACACAGTTTGAGGTGTTCCAAATAATTTCAAAGCAACTGCCACAGGAGATGCAAGATAGGTCCCACAAGAGCAGCGTTACTACTTTAAATAGAAGCTCTTTTTTCATGGCCTGTGATTGCCTTCTGCTACCTTCTGTTTGAAGAAGGCAGAATCATCCTCATCCAAACACAAGCACAGTGCACTGCCCTGCAGAGGAGCTTTTAACACATAACTGATTTTCCATACCAAGACTTGGGCTAGGTTAACCCAACTACATTTTGGTTGTACCAAAAAATATCATTTTCACAGTCTTCAAAACACCAAGTATAACAATTAAACACTGTCAGCCTAAGCCTGTAGGGACCCCAAAAGATTCAAAGGGATCCACCAGTTCTGATCCACAGCCAACCCCTGCACATCCGTATCAAAAACACATTCTCAGACACTCAAAATCATACTGCATGGGAAACATATATATAGCAAATTAAATCATAGAATCACAGAATGGCCTGGGTTGCAAAGGAGCACAATGCTCATCCGGTTCCAACCCCCTGCTGTGTGCAGGTCACCAACCAGCAGACCAGGCTGCCCTGAGCCACATCCAGCCTGGCCTTGAATGCCTGCAGGGATGGGGCATCCACAGCCTCCTTGGGCAACCTGTGCCAGTGCCTCACCACCCTCTGGGTGTAAATATACCGCATGGATCTGTACCACTATTCCCCCCACCAGAGCACTGCACATGGCTACCAGGGAAAAAGGAAGATACTGTCAAGTTCTTCAGCACCCAGCACTACTCCTATAGGACAATTCCTTCATTTTCCTGAGAAATAAAACGTTCACGCAAGTTTGGAAAATGTTTGTCTGGCAACTCCAGCTGCTGGGGTTAAGCACATCCAAAAAGGATAGGCACAGCAGGAGCATGGGAATCCTCGGCACACCACCATGACTATTTACAAGCCTTACAAAATGACACCCTATGATTGCTAAGGGGAACAGCCTGATGAGAAACAGTTGGGACCCTGAATAAGCCAGATTTCTCAGAGAGAATTCTCCTTTCAAAATCAGCCACTGAGATGGCATTTACATCACTCCCTAAGATGACAGATTGCCTCTTTGAAGACATCACACTAACTGTAAGCATGACAAAACATTTCTCAAACATGTCTCTGACCAGCAAAGGAATCAGCAGACAGAAATAGGCATCAGTCTTGCATTTGAACAAAGTGACCCTGAGATTAAGAGTGGGTGAAAACCAAATGGTAGTCTAAAATGCTGCCACACAGCAAAGCATTGGATGGAGCTCTTCAAACAACACAGAAATTTACAGAGCTGTCCACATTCTGTTCCTCTGCCAACAATGACAGAGTATTGAAGAGAACATCTGAGAGAAGTCTTTAATCACTTAGAACATCAGCTCGGGGTTGTCTATGGATTCCCAACATCAAATACGTTCAATATCTGCTCACCTGACATTATAACTGACCTTGCCAAATGCAGGCAAAGCGTATCTGAGGAGATGTGAACTGTAGGGCAGTAACATAGAAGATTAAAGGTTTAGAAGAGCACTTAAGTAGACACAAAGCAAACCTGTAAGACCTCTCAAGCATAAGCATGGACTCAATGTACAGCTCATGTTTACAGAAGGAAACTACAAGCTTAAGTTTCCTCATTTATAAAGGTGAATGCACACACTTCCACACAGATGTGGATACGCAGAAATGGGCCTTGCACATTTTCAACAGTTCTGCACCAGCTACAGAAGATGGCTGTATAGTCAGCCTTGCAACAAACCCCAAAATTCCAAATCCTGAACTGAAGTCACCAATTTACAGGCCGGTGTGCACAGTTCTCTCATTCCAAACTATGAATACCAAGGTGAAAGTAATAGAAATGATGCAAACAAAAGTTCCATGTAAAACTGGACCATGGTTTCTCGCTTCTCCCACAAAGAGGAAAACCAAAAAGCCCCTGGCCAGGCAGGACTTTGCTGTGTGGGCAAAAGGCAGTTCTGAACATTACCTCTCTGACAACTCATGGGAAAAAAAGAGATGACATTTGGTGGTTTGTACACCTTCAGAATATCTAATTACAAGCTTTCTCCATTTACAAGACCACAACTGGATTGGCATGATTTTCAAGTCCAGGAAGCATTTAGCTGAATTTTACCTTTATCAAACCTCATTCAGAAGCTGCTTTTCATTAAAATATAAAAGGATGCAATTAAAAGAAAGCCCCAAGCCCAGGTTACTCATTCAAGTTTCTTTAATAGCATATGAAGAACAGAGCTACTGTAACTGAAGACAATCTGCAGAAACAAAGCCTCTTAAGACAGCCCTTTCCAATCCTTGATTTTCATACAGCCCCATCAATCAAAATAAAGATCTAGGTCATCCATACTTTCAGCCAGGAAGGAGGAGGGAAAAAAAAGCAGCACATCTTAGGAACCAAGGATTTTCAGTGAATTCCACAGAATACTTGGTAGAGCTTCTGAAAGACGCCTGTTCTACCCCTACACCCTTTTCCACCTCACCTCACCCCCTCATATCAGTTAATTCCAACTTCAACACATTTTCTGATACTGCAGGGCAAAGGAAGAAGGACAAAGCTGTATTATTCTGCCCAACAAGAATCTCGGACTGAGGCTTTTTTATACCTTCAATTGGACTGTATCACAGCCATCCACTAATTGGAAAATAAACCCATCACAAAGGATTTGTTTAACATCAAGAAAGATGTGCTCTCAGGAACAGGTTTTTAATCAGTCACTAACTTACCTTACCAACCAGATCTGCCCTGTGATTGTTTTCCCCTGCACTCCTCAGAAGCACTTGTCCTGTCAGATGTGTAGCTTTAAAAGGTCTAAGGGAAGATAACTTCAGCGTAAATTCCTTCAGCAGTTTCTAAGCAGTTATTTGAACCTCTACAGCACTGAGCCATTCTTAAAAGGACAGATCTTCCATCCCCTCCTTACAATCTCACAATATCTGTTTGAGAAGAAATGGCTCCTGTACAAAGCTCAGCCTCAAAGACACTGGCTGGTGGTCTTCACAGTACCAAAAGGCAAAGAACATATCACAACAGACACATCCAGCTACTGAAGAAGAAGGAAGAGCTGAACAAGCTGTGTGATCAGAGACCGGATGCAAGCTTAGAGAACTTCGTGACACAGAGCAGCATAACATCTTCTATATTGGAAAGTGGACACCAAACTGGCATCCAGTAAAGAAAGCTATTGTGAAATAAACTGGTATTTTGCTGGACAAATTATTTTTAAATGGACAAATTATAAACTAACTGGAGAAGCCCAGCAAGATAGTTTCCCTGATCAATCAATTTTATTCCAGATCTCAGAAAAACCAAAAGGCAGCTCAGCATAAAATTCACTGTCATGCACAGACAACAGAAAGAATTTCATATGCTAGCTAAGACAAATCGATTGCCCAAGACTTTTGGTTCTGGACAATCACTGCAAAAGATGAAAATAACACCCCAAGAGAGAGGGGAAGGGATCCCAATGCTTGTGGCTTCCAGTTAATAGAAGAAAGCAGAGCGGGCAGGGCACACCGCCCCATGCTCAAGCACTTCCAAGGAGGTTCAGCCAGCCCACATGGGCCTATGGAAACATTCTCACCCCTGAGTCCATCCAACCCAGCTTCCTGAGCAAAGGAGTAAGAACAGGGGGTATAAGAAATGCCAGACTCTTCTACAGGGAACAGCTGAGGACCCAAGAATGTGTACACTAATGTACCAGAAGTTTTTGTACAGGAGAGTGTATTTCAGCAAATAAAGCTTTCAAGACATTTATATAAACACCTGCTTTGGTTCTCATGCATTTCAGGGGAAAAGTAATGCTGATAAGTTGTCCATCCTATCCCCAGGACATCTTCCTGAATACTTTTTTTTTTTTTTTTAAATCTACTACTGGAAACACCTCAGGTTGTCCTGAATGACACAACCAGCAGTCCTGGCTTTGTGATCCTCTCCATTCTGACGTTTTGCCAGTCAGCCACAGCAAGCAAGCTGCAGACAAGGCCCAATGTCAGCAAAGTCAGACACGGGAAGGGACCTGCTGTGTGATTACAACAGAGAGTGCATAGCCCAAAACCAGCAAGGAAACAGACCTTTGTATCAGCTCTACTACCCGTTCAGCAGGGCAAAACTTCTACTCGATCTTTCCATCATTCCCACTGTCATTGGCATGCAACACTGAAATATAATTTGCATCACAATTTATTTCTATGGAAGTATTTTCTTTCTATTTGCAAATCCCTTCATTTTGACAGAAGCCATGCATCAGAAAAAATCAACACTCAGGCGTAGCAGCAGGGGAAAACAAAAGAGGCAGGTGTGATGACTTGGCAGAGGACAAGAAGAGAGCAAGAGGAAAGAGAGGAAAGTAGATTTGTAAGAGAATCAGGAGGTAGCCTAAAGGAAGAAATGGATTATAAACTTTTCTTGAATGTTTGCTGAACGTTTTAGCCTCACTGCTGCCAAGTGGGAGGCTGGCTATACGCACCACAAAGTAACAGGATGTTCAGCCAGTGCTACCATGCATGTTTTAAAATCCCCAACAAGATTTCTCTAAAGAGACAGAGCTTCTCCCCCCAACTGCCAGTGCTGGCAGGACTGCAGCTAACCCAGCTTACGCTCACCCAGCAGCCCCAAAGCCTTTCAGATAACTTACATGACACCTTGCAGGACTTTCTGGGGATCCAGGTCAAACAATCTGTCGACGTAGTGGCGGCTGCTGGCTGTTACCTCCTGCAGAGGGAAAAAGAGGATTGTTTTTTAAATACTTTTGATCAATTCATATAATGGCTGTTAAACAGGAATAACTAAAGCAACAGCAAGTCTGTTGCTTGTCAAAACCTACCAGGCAAGATAGCAGCAAAACCACAGGATCATATTCAAATGTGCAGTATGTTACTGCTGGGCAACATCTGCACAAAGAATTAACCCTGTGTTTAAGTGTGAGTTAAAGAATAAGATGTACTTAACGTGGGTAGCAGCACATTACAAACCAAAGCATGTTAACGGAGTGCTGCCAGGTGCCTGTATGGTTACCAACAGGACACACAAAAAAGGTCAGATATATTTCAGATATCAGTACTACCTTCAATTCCCATTTTATTGTGTCAATTACTACACAGAAAAAAAAAAGAAAAAAAACCAACCATGAATTCCTGCAAGAAACACTTGCTAAGAGCTGTTACTGTTGCTCAAGAACCATGCTGACAAACAAGCTCTTGAAGAGAAGGAAGCTCGTATTGAGACATCTCACTGCAGGACGCCTTATCACCTTTACCTACTGCAGAAAACAGTCACCTGACAGACCTGCTGCTGTCCCACACAACCTCAGTGGGGCAGCAGCACAATGTTCTCCATGACAGTCCATTCCCTACTGTATTAGACAAAGTGAGCTCTCATCTCAGCAAGAGGACATGCTTGCAAGCCAAACACTTGTGCACCAATGACTTATTCTCTTTGAGAAGATCCAAAGTTGGAGATGGAAAGCATTCCAAAAAACATGGGTGGGAAAGGGGAAGGTAATTTTCCCTCTGGGTTCTCACAAACACGTGACAGAATATATTTCCATTATCTCACTTTTTTGTTTTTCTATTCTGCCAACTCAACATTTTGTTATACTCTTCCCATTTTTTCCTTAACAGTTTTCCTTGAAAGAAGCTATAAAGGAACTACAAACACTCCATTGCTTTGCAAGCATCCACTCTTGGCTAAACCTGTGCCTCTTTTCTTGGAAACAGCAGAACTGCCAGCAGCGTGCTGGGGTCTCACAGAAGTCTGAAAGGAGAGCCTGGAGGCAGCAGAAACCCTCAGCCTGCAGACAACTTCAATTATGCTGTGTAAATCCTACAGGCGAGTCCACAGGTAAGTTGTTCCTATTTATGGTCTGATTTTTGGGTGGTGCTGCATGGAGTCAGAAGTTGGACTTGATGACCCTTATGGGCCCTTTCCAGTTTGGGATTTCCATGATCCTCCACGTAGCGAAGACAATATTTTTGAGAACAACAGGTAACTTCCATCTGCCCGCTCCATATACCTTTATGTAGAGACATTCTGGATTCTGGAGATCCCTCTGCCTTCCATTTCTAAAACACCCTGGTTTATCGGCTGGGGGGACCTCACTTATAACCTGGGGCTACAACGAGCACAAGGGCGTTCATACCGAGGCCACCAAGTCCTCCGGGCGGGACCCCGAAAAAAAAAAAAAAAAAAAAAAAAAAAAAAAAGAATGCTTTCCCAACACCATCATTTTCGCGGGGTTCTCGCTTAGCAAGAAACGCTACGCCGGACAAACAGAACGGGCCGCTCTCGGCACGGAGGTGAACGCGCCGTTCCGCAGCGGCAGCGCCCCGCCCGCCCCCTCCCCACACGGCCCGGGCAGCCCCACCGCGTGGGGGCGGGCAGGGCCAGGCGGGGTTGGCCGCAACCCGCCGAGCGCCGCCGCGCGGTACCGCCGGAGGAAAGGGGCGGAGGGGAGGCGAAGGTGGGGGGGACGTGCCGAGCGACCCGCGAGGTGCCGAGCCGCCGACGCGGAGAGGAGAGCCCCGCGCGGGGAGAAGTCGTCGGGACGGGGCGCGCGGGGGAGCGGCCGCACAACCGCCTCGCAGCGCGGCCCGGCCCGCGCCCCCCCGGCGCCGCACAAAGCGCCGGGTCTGGTGCCTGGCTCTCTCCGCCGCTCGCGCGGCCCGAGGTCGGGCCCGGCCCCGCGGC